>NC_048299.1:207396703-207696703 GCF_013100865.1 Trachemys scripta elegans
GGGGGGAAAAGCCGGTACAAATTACCGGGGCCCAGTGGTCCGGAATGGGGCCCTGGGCCCGGCTTCCCCCCTCTCTTGTCACCTTACCGGGGCCCAGCAGTCCAGAAGGAGGCCCGGGGGCCGGCTTCCCCCACCCCACCTCTCGTCAGCCCTGTTTAGCTGGTCCGCCCTTGCTGGGGGGCCCGAAAAAAAATTTTCATCGGGGCCCAAACCCAATCTTGGCGGCCCTGGAAGGGCCTAGCAAGTCAGTCACAAGAGCAGCATTATATATTTTTTTCTTTCTTTTCAAAGCGGATAAGAAAAAAACCCACAATATATAACATTGAGGTGGAAGGCCACAATATAGATACTTTTCAGCATTTCAGGACTGCAGTTGTTTAATTTTCCTTATTTCTCAGACAACTTTTGCAGTCCCCGTGAGAGGAGAGCTGCTGAAAATGGAGGCAGCATGAAATAAGAGATTTCACAAATGTAATGTCTTGAAGTGTGTGATTGGGCTGGGGGGGTGCATTTATTTCAGGGAAATGTTAATAGTTCCCAACATACCCTTTTAAGGCTAGTCATCAATTGGAGAACATAGCAATTTTGAAAGTATCACTGGCAAAGGGATGTGATTTTTCAGTCCTATATTAGGGATCCAGCAATTGATGCCAGAGAGATGTTTGTGCTTCTTCTCACCCCTCTACATAGTGCTGAATGGAGAGGTTTGGTGAGCTACACAGATGGATCAAGCATGTCTGTGCTGCTGTTGAACCTTAAGAACCAGATGGAGTTTCTGCCCAACCAGAAATTTGTGGACATATGCTTACAGGACTGTGTGGAAGCAGAGAAAGAACTGACAGGAAGGAACTGCAATGCATGACAGTTTGTTAGCAAGAGTCAGGCTAACTGTAACCCTAATAACGCAGGATTTGTAGGAGCGAGGATTGTTTGAGGCGAGTGGGAAAGAACTGTGTGAGAAGTTGTTGCGACCTTGTGTAGATAATGTGTAGAAAAATATTGTATGTAGGCTAGAGTCAAAACAAGTTAGGAAAATAAGATATCAAGATGGCCTATGTATAAACAAAATGCAGCTGTTGCTTATTATTGTCTGTAATGAAAGATATAAAGGTTTGCTGTAATTGTTTACCTGTAGAGAGACCTGCTTAGCTCTCTCCCTCTGCGCAATTGTGAGAGAAAATAAAGTATCTGACTTGCTGTACCCAAACAAAAAGTGAGAACTCTGTTATTCTCTGACAACTGGGAGGCAATCCAAATCAAAATAGACTATATGCTAAGCTAGCAGTTGGAGTCTGCATGGAGAGGGAGAAGCAAATGCCCACTCAAATGCCCACCTGTCCCCAAGCCAGTGCCTGTAGCATCAAGAAATGCGGCCCCTTCATCCAGCAAAGATCAGAGAAAGGAATAGGGAAAGAAAGTCACACCACAATTGTACTTTGTTCCATGAAATTTCCTATCCTGCAAGCCACTTGTCTTCCCCCTTGCAAAGGGACACCACACTGTGTTTGTGCAGCCACCAGAGTCGATTCTCCACCTGTTCCCCTTTCTTCTGTCTTGTGCAGCATGAACATGAGGGATTGGGAATGCTTGGGAACAATTGCACTGTGACAGAGGACTGCTGTTGCATTTCTTGGAGAATCAAAGGTTCTCCTTCTTCTTCCTGTATGTTACTGGCCCTGATAATAAACCCACCCTCTTCCGCAAGCCTCTTGTTTGTAAAAGGGGTGTGGGGGGGTTATTGTAGTGACAGTTTGTGAGGAGGGATAGCTCAGTGGTTTGAGCATTGACCTGCTAAACCCAGCGTTGTGAGTTCAATCCTTGAGGGGGCCATTTAGGGAACTGGGGTAAAAATCTGTCTGGGGATTAGTCCTCCTTTGAATAGGGGGTTAGACTACATGACTTCTGTAGGTCCCTAATATTCTATGATCTTTAAAGAAGCAGAAATCAGTTGTAACTTCATAGAACTATTAATCTTGTACAAATGTTCTGTCCCTCCACTGGACTTTTCCACTCTCTTCCTCACCATCAGCTGGTTGGCCAACAAATTCACAAACCTGGGAACTGTGAGATATAGTTCCTGCCAAAAGCTTGATAGTGGTAATTCAATGAAATGTTGAATTTACAGTTGTATCTTGGTCAGGGACCACTTGCAGGGTGTGGCTGGGGGGACTTCCAGTCCTTCATGCAGTTCCGGAGAAAGAGGGAGGGGATGTTCGCATGGAGGGTGGGGTATAATTTACAAGCCCTGGTTCTGGTTCCTGCTGAATCTCAGATTCCTCATCTGACTTGTTAGGAAGGGTTTGCTGAGAAGAATCCTCAGGAGGGGCAGGATAACTTGCTCCTCTTCCTCTGGGTCTTCCGGGGCCTCCTCCTCTGCAGTTCCTGCTGCCTCGTCACCCTGGCCCTCATTGGCCACCTGTCACATGATGAGGCTGGCAGTGTTGAGGAGGGGGTTATGAGTCACCTCAGGCTCAGTACTGGAAGCCCTGGAGAGCACTCAATCCAGTTCCTTGAAGAAAGGGGCATGTAGCAGGAACCCTGCTACAGTCTTTTGCCTTTTGGTATCAGAGCCTGAGATACTTTATCCATTCCCAGTACTGGGACAGAGTCCATTGAATGCCCTCCTGCATCAGCCTCTCTGAAACTCCCCAGTAAAAATGGATGTTCCTGATGTTGAGGACAAAGTCCTGGAGAACAGTGAACTCCCACCGCATATTGATGAGCACCACAGTGTACTTGGCTCATATGGCAGCAGCTCTCAGAGCAGGTTCCATATTCATGTGTCCTGGTGAAAAGACCACAGCACAAAGCAGTTCTGAAGTGGTCAGAACAGTTCGCTACTACCAGTGAGAATGTGGGGACAAGGACCTTTATAGATTTGGGTAAGGTAAGGCAGGAAAAGGCAATGTATTGTGGGAATGGGGCTGGAGAACTACTGAACTCAGTACTCAGTACATATCTCTTAGTTCTGTCCACAATACAAACTAGTGTAGATACACGGTTATGCCACAGGTTGAGGCGTGTTCATACCCGTATCCCTCAGGCATGCTAGCATTCCTGCCCCATACATGCCTTGAAACTGTACTTCTGGGGGTTAGATGTAGACAGTGGTGGTGGGGTGGGGGTTCTGGCACAACTACATGCAGGGACCGATGTCCAAATGCCAGTGTAGATGTAGCTTTATACTAATAGTTCCATAGTCTATTGCAGCTGTTGTGGAATTCATTGATACCACCAACTCTCCGTCCAATTTAGAGGACTCGATATCTGGATTTTTCTGTCTTTCTTTGGTTTTTGCCCTAAGCAATTCTCTTCTCTCTTGGTATTTCCAGTTCAGCTACTTTCCCACATGAAGCACAATAAACTTTTCCCAATAAGATGAATTCTCAGAAGTATTAATAAAAAAAACAGCCCCGGACAGAAAAAAGCAATATAGATTTCATACTTATCCCCAATAAATGATGGTTCTTGACTGTTGCTCCCTGATGATGATAGGTTGGTTCTGAAGAATTACAGAACTGTAATTCACTGAGGAACCTAATACAATCTATCATACTCGCACGTCTCCACTCATGCTTGTATCTTTTTGTGTGTGTTTTTTTAATCAAAATTTTACAAGATTTTTCACCCTGACACCTTAGTTTTTAAACTAAATCTTATTTACTGTATCCTTATGTTTCATTGCTAACCAACAACGTATCTTTATCTATCTATGGCTTGATCCTGTACAGTACAGCTATAGTGTTGTAGTTACAGGCATAGGGGAAGAAATGATGGGATCAGGAAAACCTGATCTGGCATTAATGAACTGCTGTTGTATGGTCACCAAATTAACCTTGATTAGTACAAGGAGGGGTAAGGCCAGGGAAGGGATCGTGCAGCTAAATGAATCTTTTTAATATAGAAGATTGCTCTTAAGATTTTGTTTGTTCAGACATACTAAGTTTTGACCCATTTTCCACCTTTAAATGCCTGGTAGTTTTGAGGAAGGCAGCAGTCTTACACGACACATAGGCCTTTAGTCCAAGCAACACTGGCCAAAAGCTTCATTCTCACATGCCTAATGTTAAGGAATTATATTAATATTTAGGCACCCAAATAAGTGACTGGATTTTCTTGAGTGCAGCCCTGGTATCATTTTCGACTGCTTGGCCAAGCTGTTTCTGTTCACCATTTTTATCACCAAAAGTTATTGCTCACTTCCTAAAAATGGCGGCATTGCACAATGGCCTAAATGTGATTTTTGGCCTGAAATTTCAGAAGAAACAAATCAGTTTTGAAATGAGACTTTTGTGAAGGAAGAACTAGGATTTTTTCATATTTCTACAGTTCATGTTCCTTCTGCTCGTATACTGTACAATACACATCTCTGAATACTGCTTGTTATAGTTAACTTTTTGTATTCAGATGGATATAAAATATTAATACAGTCTACCTGCAATACAGTTGTTGAGTTTCAGAAACTATTATTTTTTGCTATTAGTACATCAACAGAATTGCCAGTGGACCATATCCTTGCCCTTGAAATGACACCCATTTGTACACGTATATACCCATCAGCCCTGCTTATAATCTTTTATGAAGCACTTGATTTCCATCTTACAAACTAGGCAACAAACATCCTTTAAGACAAACACATACACAAAAACTTCATGCAAAGCTGCTTGTCATTTCATACACATACATACCAATTATTTCTGCTAAGAGCACAGGGTAGAGGACTGTGAATTAATTGAGGCTATTGCTGGATCACAGTGCACACACACACAAAATATGTGAAACATGTTCTCTGACCTCTAAGCCACAATCCAGACTACCCCTTATAATTCCTACTGCTCCCTGTCATAGAGGGCCTCTAGTGAAATATTTATGGCTGCATGGGACAGGAGAAGCCAAAAGGGAGACTGTTGGCTTCTGACCTGATCTCATGCTATTGATTTCAGTTTTTCTGGCAAGTGGCTGCATGCATTCCTCTAACCTTTTGGCCCTGTACGATTTACATTTTCTCTTAACTTTATTTTATTTCATTGATTTTTGCTTAAACGGGAAAAGATACAGGAAACTTCTCACAAAGGATTTAGCACTATGATATGTGCTGCAGGATCAAATGACACACCATTTTTGGCATGTCATTTGATCCTGCCCAATATTACATAATCTTTTACAGAACACAAATATGTATTTTGAGTAATATTTTAGAAGATATTAGCTTTCAGTCTAAATAAGAAAACATTTACATTCTGGTCAAAGAATGATTCTTTGAAAACATAAGATCTATGAATAAAAGATCACTATTGAAATAAAATTACTTTAATGCCATCTTTTCATCAAGAAAACTCTTTTACAACTAGCTCATGACATTCCATAACCAGTGTGTCAGAGGTGGATTTATTAACAAGATGAAAAGAAAGCCTCTTTTGAATGTGTGATCAGACTCCTGTCTTTCTTTTTCTTTTTCCTCTTTTCCAGAGTTTTTTCCATAGTAAAGAAATTAAATGTCAAACTTTTAGAGCCCTGCATCTAATTCTCCTCTCACATTTTTTTAAACCTGTGTAACCCTAGTGGTCCTGCAACTGGACTTCCCTGTTCCCACATAGGTTGAAACTGAATGTAAGCAAGATGGAAGTTATGCTGGTGGGCAGAGGAAAGAACTTTGTAGAGTTTGCATCTGCTGTGCAATCTCCTTTGGTTGAAAGCACACACTCACAATTGGTCAGTTTAGTCCATAGGTTAACAGTATTCTTGCATTCCTTGATTAAACTCTCATATAGCAGCATCCAGGAGTAATGTTTTCTAGGAAACTTTGTCCCATGTTGGTAGATGATGGCCTGACCTCAATTATACACAACTTTCTCAGCTCCCATCTGGACTGCAGCAATGTAACATACATGGGCATGAAGCTATCAGCTCTCAAGAAACTCCAGCTAGTACAGAAAGCTGAAACACATGTCCACAGCAACATGGGTTACCATGAGCACATCAAACTGTCCTCTAGTCTTTACATTGGCTTCCTATAGAATATCCCATAGGAACAAAAGATCATTACCTTCAGCTCAACATGCAAAGCACACATCTTTGAATTTGCCTTTGCTAATATAAATATATAGCAACATGTACATAAAAATACTCATCAATAACAACAAATCAAAACACTACCCTGTCTTTTGTACTAGATTAAAGATTAAAAAATACCCCTGTAACCATAGCTCAACTGCATCACATTCAGCCATATTGCACATATATTAAGGCTTAAAAGTTAACAAAGTTTGAGTCTCCCTTGTATGACTTTGGGGAAATCACTTGAGCCCAGACCCTCAAATCTTTGTGACTCAGTTTCCTATCTATAAAATGGGGATAATAATACTTATAATAATAATAATAGTTGCCTGTCACTGATCGTCTATTTTGTCTGTTTAGATTATAAACAATGATATGCAGGGGCTATTCTTGACTAAGTGTTTTTGCAGAGCCTAGGACAAAGGGGCCTAATCTTGGTTGGCGTCTTTAAGCACGACTGTGATACAAATGGTGAATAATATTACCAATGGGCTGCATCTATCCTTTTATTGAAAAGATAAATATGGCCATTAAAATGTCCAATGTGTGAACCTGGACTGCTATTTCATGTCATGAGCCATCATAGTCCTTTTCCTTTTTTCATTAGTTAAACAATATTGTATCAAATGTTTGCAGAAGGCTTTCCTGTTGAGAGGGCCAAAAGATCCTTTTCCAGGAACTCTGGAATGAACAAAAGTGCAGGAAATGGCCAAAGCCAGAAGAGAAGAAACAGTCCTGGGAAATTAATGATTGATGGGTGTCATAAACAGACAGTTAAGGGTTAATTCCTCTTTTACCTGTAAAGGGTTAAGAATTTCACATAGCCTAGCTGACACCTGACCATAGGAACCAATGGGGGGACAGGATGTTTTCAAAGAGGGAGGAGGGAAATCACTGTTTGTCTGTTCTGTAAGTTTTGTGCCAGAGTGAAGGAGCCAGGAATCAGCCATCTAACATTTCTTAAAAGTAGTAAGTGTTTAGAGAAGGAATGTATTAGATTATGTTTATTTTCTTTTGTGACTTTCTTTTGCACAGAGGGAGAATCAAATTGGGTTTCTTTTGTGTAACTTTAAGATTTTGCCCAGAGGGACACCCTCTGTGCTTTGAATCTGTTATCTGTGAGAGTAACTTGCATGCTAATCTCACAGAGGTATTCCTTTCACCCTTTTTATTTAATTAAAAGTCTTCTTTTTAAGAAGCTGATTGATTTTTCCTTGTTTTAAGATCCAAGTGTTTTTTGGATCTGGGCTCACCAGGAATTGGTGGGAGGTGAATCAGTCTCAATCCTTCCAGGAAGGGGGATAAAGATTGGGGAAATATTTTGGGGGGAAGACAGAGTTTCCAAATGACTCTCCCATAAACATTTGTTTAAACTATTTGGTGGTGGCAGCTACTAGATCTAAGCTGGTAAATAAGCTTAGGGGTTATCTCATGCAGGTTCCCACATCTGTACCCTAAAGTTCAGAGTGGGGGTGACACCTTGACAATGGGAATAACCTAGGACATTATCCTGTTAAGGGCCTGGGTTCAGGAGCCCTGTAGTGTAGAGTGGGGCAGGGCTCCCCTCCAGTCAATCGGAAGGCGTTCTCTGAAGGAGGGCAATATAGAACAGGAGAAGGAAGCCTGAGCTCCAGATAGAAAGGATAAGGATTGGAGGCTCTGTGAAGAACAGACTGGGACAGAAAAAAGGCTCTCTTGTCTGATAAAAAAGCCAGAGCTGAGTATGTATCTTTATGGACTTTATTTGTGGGACATTAAGAATTATTTTTGAACTGTTTCAGCTATTCAACTGGCCTCAGGTAGAAGGTGGTGGAAACCACAAGAAATACTGTGGGGTGGGAAGTTGTAAAGGGTCCTGAAGAAGGGACTCTGTGGCACTGCTTCTGACTACAGGGAGGGGTTCAGGAGGTGTTTGCTCTGCTACAATGGCAGAATACTTTTCAGAGTTCTGGGTTTAAAATTAATATTGCCGATGACATTGTTATGAAAATGGCAATGTCTACGTTTTTATTTCCAGCTTTGATGTTGGGGAATTGTTAGAATCCCCATGTGTTCCTTTTGTGGTGGAAGAACCTAAAACATTTTGCCCCTCTGATATCAATATGACCCTAGTGCAGATGTTGTCATTGTTCCACCACACACACACAGTTCCCAAATTGATATTTTGTGTAACTACTTACAAGTACACACACACACTGCCTTCCCCTTCTTAACAACTTTCCCGGTGCTGAAATGGACTCTAGCAATACTCCTGGCTATATTTTCTATTAATAATGACCTCATTTATATATACTGAATAAAACTTTGCCACCAAGTTCTCTGCCAGTAATGCTCTTTCTATAGACTACTTTTGTTCATTTTAAATAATTTACCATTTCAAGTAAATGAAATTGGAGCCCGATAACATGCTGTAGTCTGCCTTATGGAAAAAAAGTTATAAGTAGTGTTTGTAAAGTAATTTGAGAACTAGAGATGAAAAGCACTTTTATGAATGCAGCATTCATTCTTTCATCCTTTCATTCAAAATGTATTTCTCATTACGAATCCTCAATTTTTGAGTAAGTAAACGAAAAGATCACATATATTATTGAATGAAGGAGAAACAGCACGCACTGTATATTGTACATTAATGTTATACACTATACAAAGCAATAAAAAATCCAGTAATGATAAGATAGTAGGGGAAAATATTGAAAATTCTCAAAGCTTTTACATATATCGCTTTATTGAGGCAGGCAAATAAAGAGAAGTCTGACAATTTATCCCTTCTGTGTTTCCATCAAGGATAACAAAACCCACAAAGGAATAAAACACTGAGCTTCTCTGCATTCATCAGCATCCATAGAGAGATAGATACTAGCATGATTGCAACTTTCAAGTCATTTGGCTCTCTCTAAGGCCACAAAACTCCATACAAATCTTTGGTGGCACTATTCGGCAGGGGAAATTGTGTTGTCCTTCCTGGCCTAAGTCTGTACTTAAGCCATATCTGTCTCCCCATAGATCAGAATTCACTCTTTCTGAGGCACTAATTATTGACAATCCTGCACAACTGTATCCAAGACTCAGTCAGGTTCTCTTAGGTAAAAACAAATATGATTGGCAAATTACAGAAAGAGAAAGGAAAAAGCATAAAATAAAATGGAATGAAACAGACTAATGTGGTTAAAAAAACTTACTGGGCACTGAGATTAAATAATTGCATGATATTGTTCACGTAGCAGAACCTACCTATTGATTCATAGAATCATAGAATATCAGGGTTGGAAGGAAGGTCATCTACTCCAACCCCCTGCTCAAAGCAGGGCCAATCCCCAGACAGATTTTTGCCCCAGATCCCTAAATGGCCCACTCAAGGATTGAACTCTAACCCTGGGTTTAGCAGGCCAATGTTCAAACCACTGAGCTAAAAAATACATTTTGGATTTTACAATTTTGATGGATATATTTGGACTTTAGCAGCTGTAAAATGTACGTGTTTCTATCTAATCTGAGCTAAAATTAGCTTTCCACTTTTTAAAAAATATGTATGTAGCAGTTGATGTACTAATTAAGCCATGCAGTTAGACAGCTGTTCCAGTCAAAAACAACACCGTAAAATATAAATGTACCTGGCATATTTTTTGAACAGGAAGGAATGAGCTTCTGCCTGCGTGGGTCCTGTTCTGACCTCATCTGCACACCATGTAAGCAGCCTTGATGAAATACCTCTACCTCGATATAACGCTGTCCTCAGGAGTCAAAAAATCTTACCATGTTATAGGTGAAACCCCATTATATCGAACTGGCTTTGATCCATCAGAGTGCGCTGCCCCTCCCCCCTGGAGCACTGCTTTACTACATTATATCCGAATTCTTGCTATATTGGGTTGCGTTATATTGGGGTAGAGGTGTATTTATGCATCACTCTCTTACCTCCCACATTTTTATTCAGGCAAACAGGCTGCCCTCCAGTAAGAGAATCACTATGAACAATATATTTATAGGTGGTGTAGGTTGCTTATGGGAAAAGGGGCATTGTTGTAAGACGTAGAGACATTGCATGAGAAACAAAATAGGGGTTTAAGAAGAATAAACTTTTTCCCCTATGGTGGAAATTTCAGTTTTCCCCTTACCCCTTTAAATCTTCAAATTATTGACCACAAAAATGGCCACTTTAACTGAAAAGAATGGCTGACTTTGATTTCATAATTAATTAAAAGATCAGTTTTAATTTTAATATACTGCTGGATGTTAAGTTGTCCTAGAATTTCATTCTTACCTTCTGATATACAGGGTTGTTGGTTTTTTTAAATGTCACTTAAAACTGACCAAGCAAGTTTACAGAATAGATAATGTGAAAACACTACATCATTCCTAACACAGAGCACAAGCAAACAGTTTTATTCCTGTTTGTGCAGCTTAACCTTCTGCAAAAGTAATTAGGTCTATAATTAAAAAGCTATTTGGAATGATTAAAACCCTGTTATCTGGTGGCATTTAAAGACAAATGCAAATGTCAGAAAGGATGAATTCATTAAAATTGCTATTGAAAAGAGAAGAAAATCAGTTTAGGGGCTAGAAGATGTTATTTACTGAAATGTTACAATTTGAGGTAAAGTTAGATGTGCAGAGGATACTGTGAAGGTTGAAGTAATTTCATTTGACATTTCATAAAGTGGTCAGCTACCATTCCTATATATATATAATTATGTATGGAGACAAATACATGCTTCTGATCCTTGGCCACAGTTAAGGAGCAAAAATGCTGCTGCGGAGGGAGTTTAGGTGTGTTTTTGATCCCCTGATTCTGAGTCCATTCTTGGCCGAACCAAACTCCAGGCACAATATAGAGATGGACTACAGCCCACTTCTTCGGATGCATATATATGCATATATGCATCCAAAGAAGTGGGCTGTAGTCCACGAAAGCTTATGCTCTAATAAATTTGTTAGTCTCTAAGGTGCCACAAGTACTCCTGTTCTTCTTTTTGCGGATACAGACTAACACGGCTGCTACTCTGAAACCTGTCAATATAGAGATGCTGAATGCTGCTAGATTATGCCAACTAATAGCAGCCCCAAATGTCAGAGTGCAGGGATGTTATGATCACGCTCCCTTTCTCACAGCTATGTGCCCTATCCAGCCAGCCTATCCACCAAGGAGTGGTGTAGGAACAGCACTGCCACTCTATGCCACCAAAGACTCCTCTTTCATATAGGTGATTCTGCCAGCTATGCTGCAGGGTTGAAAGGCATAATCCACCAGCAGTGTGGAACAAAACAGTCACACTGCACCAGAAGCTATGTATCAACATGTCTTGATATAGGTTTCGTCGAAGTTTCAAGGCTAGGTTTGGGATCATCACAATGTTTCCTGTGAATGGGTTATTCTGTTTACAGAACTACTATCCTGCTTCATTTGTATCTTGTCCAACTGGCAACTGTATGTGAGTATATCCACCAACTGGCTATGACACATTGCATTATGGATCCACATATGACACAATAAGGGTAAGCCCCAAACATGAATGGTAATTAGTACTCAACAATTACATATTTCAAACTCTGAGGCTTGGTTTTATTGTTGTATGTTTGAAAAATGGCTCTAATAGGCTTTGGACTTAATATTGTCAGGGTCAAGTAATTAGATTACATGTTATGGTCTCACAGTAGCACAACTATAGTTAAGGTTTGTCAGATTAGATTGTGTTCTGTACCAAGTTTAACTAGCAATTTGCCCACTTGTTGTTTTCAAAGCAATGATGCTGATTGCTAGGTAAATATTCCTCCCACAGTAGTTAAGTAAATAATATTAATATTCCGGGGCCTGCAATGATTAATTTGTAGTGTGCATTCCCAAGTGTCATCACAGGAGGCACAAACCAAGGCTTGTTCTTTTCAAATTCATTACATGGAGTTCAAGAGATACTTGAACAGGAAAGGCTTCATGAGAGGGGAAAAAAAGACTGTGAAAAATGAATAACCAGTTAAAATACTTTCAGTTGTCTTCAAAGATCAGAATGTAGCAAAGAGTAAGACAAAACAACAACAACACAGAAATAAAAAATTATGAACAAAAGTGGTGTAAACCCTAGATATTAAAAGGCCAGTTTGCTTTTGGATTGAAATTTAGATAGAATTTTCTGCTTCTTCCATAGGGGTAATGGGAGAAATCAGCTCTGGCCAGCCTCATTTACATGAAAAATAATGTTGTTTACCCATAGTTCCACATACCGTGATTTGCTGCTTTAGTTGGAATTTGACTATGTTCTGATTGCATACATGACAATAGATTGTTACTGTAGCTCTACGAATGATAGGGCATAGGAATTGTGGATTCCCCACCTAGACATTCTGAATCCTGTCCAGAGTGATTTTGTGGGAATGGACCACGCTGAACATGCAGCACAGTGATTACTTCACAGTAAGGTCTAGCTGGACTTGAGATGATTCTGGCACAACTGAAGTCACAGAGCTGGACCAGATGGCTCAGAATGAGGACCTATCTGGATTGGAGCTGACAGGAAGAAAAAAAAACCCTAATCCACCTATAATTGAGTCTAATTGGACCTGTGAATGGGGTTTTAGGAGAGTGAGTTTGCTTTGTGACTAAGAGTTCTGGACCTCAGCACGCCAAACAGTGTTGTGGATGTACATGGAGTTCAAGAGATACTTGAAACTTGGCTGTTGGCCACACTCCTGATAATATACTTCCCTGCCTCACTTTCCCCTCTCACTCTGCCTTGTCTATTTAGATAGTAACCTCTTCAGGGCAGGGATTGTATCTTATAACGTGTTTGCACAGTGCCCAACACAACATAATTCTAATCTTGGTTGGGGCATGTAGACATTATTGTACTAATAAAAGTACAGTCGATGAAGTAATTATAGCTTCATCACCAAGAAAGAGCATTCATAGTTTTTTTAAATGCAAATCATTGTTCAAAATGTTAAATACATGATGTCATATGTCTTTAAACCGTTTTTCCTTCAAATCCTTGTACAGTACACAGCCGGGAGCAGAGTGCCATTGAATTCCAGCACCAGCATGACTGGCGGCTGCATATAAGCATAAGAAAGGCTAAGTACTAGGCATGATCCCCTGCCCTAAAGTCTTGATCCTGGAAGTCACGGCACAGTGTGTAATAAGTAGAAGATTTTTGTGATCAGAGTTGGTTGCTGTAGGCTACCTATGGGTGCAGTAAGGTTAAGCACTAAGCAGCATAAATCCCAAGCCACTTGTGCTTCTGCTCCTTTAATCATGAAAAATCATGGTTAAAATTAATATAAGACATAAGAACGGCCATACTGGGTCAGACCAATGGTACATCTAGCTCAATATCCTGTCTTCTGACAGTGATGAATACGACATACTTCAGAGGGCACTAGCAGAACAGGTCAATTATTGAGTGATCCATTTCCAGTGCAGGGTTGTGTCCCTGACCATCTTGGCTAATAACCTTTGATGGACCTATCCCCAATTAACCTATCTAATTCTTTTTTTAATCTAATTATACCTTTGGTCTTCACAATATCCCCAGGCAATGAGTTCCACAGGTTGACTGTGCCTTGTGTAAAGAAGTGCTTCCTTTTGTATGTTTTAAACCTGCTGCCCATTAATTTTGTCTGGTGACCCCTGCTCTTGTGTTATGTGAAGGGGTAAATGACACTTCCTTATTCACTTTCTCCACACCATTCATGATTTTATAGCCCTCAATCATATTCCCCCCATTACTCGTCTCCTTTCCAAGCTGAATAATCTGCATTTTTTAATCTCTCCTCATAAGGAAGCTTTTCCAAGCCCTTAATCATTTTTGTTGCCCTTCTCTGTACCTTATTCAATTTTAATATATCTTCTTTGAGATGGGGAGACCAGAAACTCTGCAATTGAGCTAGAGACCTTTTTTGTGGGAAGGGGTGAGAGGATTTAAAAAGTCATTCCTCTGTTTTCCCTCTCATGAGGCAAATGAATGAATGAGATCAAGGGAGTCTTCCGTCTGTTAGGGTCTAGTGTATGTTTTACTTTTCACCTGCAATAGTCAATGAGAAATCCTGTACTAAAGCTTCATATTTCGCTTCCTCCGTAGGGGCCTGATCCAAAGCCCACTGAAGTCAATGAGCATCTTCCCATTCACTTCACGGGCTATGGATCAGGTCCCAAAATGCCCCACAATTTGATTCTTGGCTAGACTGTGCCTAATGCTGCACAAGAGTGGAGAGTAAGGACAGCAGAATTCTTCTGATACTTTTTGCATCCAAGTAGGGGCTGGCACCTGCCCAATCCTGGCACTCCTTCAACTCAAGTAGTTCGCAAAGCTAGCAGTGACAATGGCACTAGCCTCAACTGAAGGGGAGGCAGTGAAACAGCAAGGGTGGTACTACTGCCATGGCCACCTCTGCACTGTCCCAGCAGTAGTGTGCACTTCAGCCTTTCAAAGGGCTCAATCAGGGCTGTACAGCAACTCAGGGGAACAAGGTGTAAAGGCCAGGCCATGGGTGGCCTATGTGCACCAGTCAGTTACCAAGTTGCAGTCAGGAGACAACTAGCGGGCTCGGGGTCAAGCTGTGTCAGGATACCAGGTAGTCATGTTCAGGTATTAGCTTACAGACACAGGCAAGAGTCAGAGTCAAGCCAGGTCAGGATACCAAGGAGTCAGGGTCAGGCACCAGATTACAGACAGCAGGTAAGTAGCAGAATTGGGGATGTACCCAGGTCATAAGTCAGAGTCTAGGGTGCACAGCAAGGCAAGGTCTGGAGCAGAAGCAAGGAGGCAGCCTGCCTGCATCATTGCTCAGACAGTGTTGCTTCCTGGTTTATATATCAGCATGAGCCCATCAGTGGGCTTCAGGGCCATCACTCAGGCCCTGCTGGGTGGTACTTCCTGCAGTTGTTTATCTTCCCAGGGTCTTCCAGCAGAAGCCCAGCTTAAGCTTCCAGTGGTGATGCAGAAGTGTTGGCAGCCCAATACCTGTATGCATCCAGGTTCTAGTCCTACTGGCTCTTGCATAAACAGTCCTCTTACTCCTTTCAATGGGCTGCCTATGTTTCCAGACACCTTTAAGAAGGAGAGCAGCTGCTGCCAGGCTACTCCTCATCCTTTGGTGCAGATGGACTGGGAGGGGGTGGGCAAAGGGCTTTACCTCTTCCCACACTACACCAACTAGGATAGCTGACCCAGAATGGAGGTGGAAGTAAACTACACCAGCCCTTTTCCTGGTGCAGATTAGCTGGAGCAAGGGCAAACCTGGACCAAGTTTGACTCTTTGAACAGCTCCTGGAGCAGCATAGCTACCCCTTCCTTGGGCTACATTAGATGATGCCAGACCATCCCAAAGTGTGTAGCAGAGTCCACTTGCTCTCCCTGAACTCCCCTAACTTTCTGCAGGGCATAGTGACTTTCTCACACACAAAGCCTCTAGAATTCCTGCTGGAGCAGAGCATCTGCATACACATATATACCACAGGCAGTGGTTTATCTGACTTAATCCTACCCTACGGCTATCTACCATAATATACTTAACAAAAGCAGTGCTCTGTGAAGTACAGTGCATATGTTATTAGCCCTCTAGCTTCATGAACAATATAGTTACACAATATCAATTATAAATCCCATGGTTCTGTAACATTTTTAACATCACAGAAATAATATACTCTCCTATAGATGCTACTGCTTGGTCATTGATCTTGCTACTGTTTGATAAGCTCCCTCACCTCCCTCAGGACCCCGCTTACTGTGCGAGCAGTTATCTCATCATATTGACCTTTGTCTTGAGTGTTTGTTTGTTTTCACTTGATAGGTATCTACTCAGATGTGATAGGGTACTTAATTATTGCACTGAAAAACTGACAAACCTCTAAGTACTAAATTTATTTTCAACTGCCATATTTGGGATTAACTGTAAGGAAGACTATAATTCATGTTGACTTCAGGGACAAATAAGTTATTAAAGACTTTTTTGTGACAGAAAGAAAAACGATGTGTATTACTTTAGTATATATATTTTTATTTTTATTTGATGGTTTAACAGATTAGAAATCATTTGGCTGTCATTGTCCTGTTTACTACTTTTCAGGGCTGGAAATTTGTGAAATAAATTTCTTAGAGTTCAGTGAAATACTTTTTATTATAATTAACATTTCCAAGACTACTTTGAGCCAGATGGATCCTGAACCACTTCACAAATTACACTGGTCTACAATTTTTGAGAAGTCGTCTGCTTCAGAGATAAAATGTGCTATTTATTATGTATTTTGATGTGCTGAATTCAAATATGACAATTAAAACAACTGATTGGCTACTGTTTCGAAGATATTTAAGTTTTTACATTTTATGTCTATGTATATTGTGTAGATAGTAGAGTTTTAATCATAAATTGTAAACCTAGGCCTTTTCATGTGTTTATGGTTGCTTTACATGATAATATTTCACCTGTCCTGTTTATGTAACACTTTAAAAATCAGCAAAAGGGTTATATAAATAACATTTATTATGAAACAAAAGGCAAAAAACTATTATGTACATAGTTTAGTCCTATTCAGTGTCTACTCAGCGCTTTTTGGCTTGTCTCTTGTATTCATTAAATGGAGCATCTCTTGTCACTGTCCAGCAACAGTCTGCAAACATCGATGGGCTCCATTTGCCCTGATAGCGTTTCTCCATTGTTACAATGTCCTGGTGAAATGGCTTGCCGTGCTCATCGCTCACTGCTCCACAGTTCGGTGGAAAAAAATCTAGATGAGAGTGCAAAAAATGTATCTTTAGTGACATGTTGCAACCAAGGCTTTTGTATGCCTTGAGGAGGATTTCCACCAACAACCTGTAGTTGTCTGCCTTGTTGTTTCCGAGAAAATTTATTGCCACTAACTGGAAGGCTTTCCATGCCATCTTTTCCTTGCCACGCTGTGCATGGTCAAATGCATCATCTCGAAGAAGTTCACGAGTCTGAGGACCAACAAAGACACCTTCCTTTATCTTAGCTTCACTTAACCTTGGAAATTTTCCACGGAGGTACTTGAAAGCTGCTAGTGTTTTGTCAATGGCCTTGACAAAGTTCTTCATCAGACCCAGCTTGATGTGTAAGGGTGGTAACAAAATCTTCCTTGATTCAACAAGTGGTGGATGCTGAACACTTTTCCTCCCGGGCTCCAATGACTGTCGGAGTGGCCAATCTTTCTTGATGTAGTGGGAATCTCTTGCACGACTATCCCATTCACAGAGAAAACAGCAGTACTTTGTGTATCCAGTCTGCAGACCAAGCAAGAGAGCAACAACCTTCAAATCGCCACAAAGTACTGTCCAAACCCAGTCATAGATTTATTCATAGATCCAGTCAAAGATGTATTTTAGTCATTTCTGGTTTAAATTGAGATCCCTTCCCTTTATAACTTACTTATCCTCCGCCATTCCCAAGTCAAGGGTCGTATATACTGACCCAATAGTATATCTTGAAAACTAGAGCCAATCAACAATTTTAAGCATCATTTTTGTTCTCAGTGACCCAGAATTAGTAAAGTTTGACTACATTTATTTCAGAAGCATTTTGGCTGTAGAGCAGGGTTATGGGACAAATATACTCCCCACTGCCCATTTTGAATTTAGATAAGAAAGTTTCAAGACTAATTTGACCATGTATTAGATCTAAAACTCATTTCAGGGAATCTATATACCCAAAACCCAATGTTTATGCTCTAGCTGATATTTGATGTCTTTCAGTGTGACATCACAAAAAACACCATAATAATTGAATTGAGCAAGAACAACAGATGATACTTAAATCATCCATTTTTGCCAAATATCCAGATCAAGCCTGAAATCTAACTACAGTACAATTCCAATAAGGGGAACTATGCAAAAATGAGGAGGTTAGTAAAACAGAAATTAAAAGGTACAGTGACTAAAGTGAAATCCCTGCAAGCTTCATGGACACTTTTCAAAGACACCATAACAGAGGCCCAACTTAAATGTATACCCCAAATTAAAAAACACAGTAAAAGAACTAAAAAAGAGCCACCCTTGCTTAACAACCACATAAAAGAAGCAGTGAGAGATAAAAAGGCATCTTTTAAAAAGTGGAAGTCAAATCCTAGTGAGGTAAATAAAAAGGAGCATAAACACTGCCAAATCAAGTGTAAAAATGTAATAAGAAAAACCAAAAGGAGTTTGAAGAACAGCTAGCCAAAAACTCAAAAGGTAGTAACAAAATGTTTTTTAAGTACATCAGAAGCAGGATGCCTGCTAAACAACCATTGGGGCCCCTGGACAATTGAGATACATAAGGAGCACTTAAAGACGATAAAATCATTGCGGAGAAACTAAATGAATTCTTTGCTTCAGTCTTCACGGCTGAGGATGTTAGGGAGAATCCCAAATCTGAGCCGTCCTTTGTAGGTGACAAATCTGACGAATTGTCACAGATTGAAGTATCACTAGAGGAGGTTTTGGAATTAATTGATAAACTTAACAGTAACAGGTCACCGGGACCAGATGGCATTCACCCACGAGTTCTGAAAGAACTGAAATGTGAAATTGCAGAACTATTAACTATGGTTTGTAACCTGTCCTTTAAATCAGCTTCTGTACCCAATGACTGGATGATAGCTAATGTAACGCCAATATTTAAAAAGATCTCTAGAGGTGGTCCCGGCTATTACAGACTAACGTCAGTACTGGGCAGATTAGTTGAAACAATAGTAAAGAATAAAATTGTCAGACACATAGAAGAACACAAATTGTTGGGCAAAAGTCAACATGGTTTCTGTAAAGGGAAATCATGTCTTAGTAATCTATTAGAGTTCTCTGAAGGGGTCAACAAACATGTGGACAAGGCGGATCCAGTGGACATAGTGTACTTAGATTTCCAGAAAGCCTTTGACACGGTCCCTCACCAAAGGCTTTTACATAAATTAAGTTGTCACGGGATAAGAGGGAAGATCCTTTAATGGATTGAGAACTGGTTAAAAGACAGAGAACAAAAGGTAGGAATGAATGGTAAATTTTCAGAATGGAGAGGGGTAACTAGTGGTGTTCCCCAAGTGTCAGTCCTAGGACCAATCCTATTCAACTTATTCATAAATGATCTGGAGAAAGGGGTAAACAGTGAAGTGGCAAAGTTTGCAGATGATACTAAACTGCTCAAGATAGTGAAGACCAAAGCAGACTTTGAAGAACTTCAAAAAAATCTCACAAAACTAAGTGATTGGGCAACAAAATGGCAAATGAAATGTAATGTGGATAAATGTAAAGTAATGCACATTGGAAAAAATAACCCCAACTATACATACAATACGATGGGGGCCTAATTTAGCTACAACTAATCAGGAAAAAGATCTTGGAGTCATCATGGATAGTTCTCTCAAGACGTCCACACAGTGTGCAGCAGCAGTCAAAAAAGCAAACAGGATGTTAGGAATCATTAAAAAAGGGATAGAGAATAAGATGGAGAGTATCTTATTGCCCTTATGTAAATTCATGGTATGCCCACATCTTGAATACTGCGTATAGATGTGGTCTCCTCATCTGTACAAAAAAGATATACTGGCATTAGGAAAGGTTCAGAGAAGGGCAACTAAAATGATTAGGGGTTTGGAACAGGTCCCATATAAGGAGAGATTAAAGAGGCTAGGACTTTTCAGCTTGGAAAAGAGGAGTCTAAGACGGGAATATGATAGAGGTATATAAAATCATGAGGGGTGTGGAAAAAGTGAATAAGGAAAAGTTATTTCTTGTTCCCATAATATAAGAACTAGGGGCCACCAAATGAAATTAATGGGCAGCAGGTTTAAAACAAATAAAAGGAAGTTCTTCTTCACACCGCGCACAGTCAAGCTGTAGAGCTCCTTGCCTGAGGAGGTTGTGAAGGCTAGGACTATAAAAGGGTTTAAAAGAGAACTAAATAAATTCATGGAGGTTAAGTCCATTAGTGGCTATTAGCCAGAATGGGTAAGGAATGGTGTCCCTAGCCTCTGTTTGTCAGAGGGTGGAGCTGGATGGCAGGAGAGAGATCACTTGATCGTTGCCTGTTAGGTTCACTCCCTCTGGGGCACTTGCATTGGCCACTGTCGGCAGACAGGATGCTGGGCTGGATGGAACCTTGGTCTGACCCAATATGGCCATTCTTATATTCTTATTTTCTTATGGGGGCGAGCGAGGCTAGCTAATTCAAAGCACTGTTCCTTCTAATGATCTGTGCTACATTCCTAATTTTCACTCAGACTTAATCATAAAATATTCCCATTAACTACATGGCAGCATCCTGGAGTTAGCCATTGAGTGAATGACAAAAGTATAATTCTGAACAGAAATGTATGAATTAATTAATTCCTTATAGTTGCTTTGTATCGTATAAGGATCCCATTATATTTACTATGTCTGTGGGCAATCTGATTAGAAACACAATATGAATCATTTTATTATGTTGTCTTGTCTTGCAGATTTGGAATTCTCCACCTCTTCTCTATCATCATTTGTAATAGAAATTGAAGTGAGTTATAACTGAACAAGTGTCTTAATTCTAGAAACTGACAAATCCTTGTATTTGTCAGGCAAAATCATGATGAATGGTCACTTAATGTGGAGCACTTTTGATGCTGTTAAAGCAAATTTAGGTAGTCTTCCAAATTACTGCTTCTTCCGGGTCTCTTGTTGGAAGGCATAGCTGATTAAATGAATTGAGGTTATTTACTACACTAAGGAAGGAGACCTTATATAATAAACACAATGTTTAACTAATGTGGAATAATCTTTCTAAAAGAAAATCATTGAGTTTTTCATACTCACCTGGTACTGTTATTCATTACAGACCAGGTATCTCTTCTAATATTAGACTAATTAGCCATCCTTGACACAGTAGAACACCACCTGCTGTTGACAGACACCAGCAAGGGCTGATGGTGCTGCTATCGAGTGCCTCTGTTGTCACTCATGATGATTCTAGAGTGTATTTTGGGGCAATTGCTCTCTCATGTTGACTTTCCTAGGGTTCCATCTAATCCTCACTCTTGTTCAATATGCACATGAGGCTTTTAAGAGGAGGAACTCTTGGTTTCAATGTCTTCAGTATGGTATGACACACACCGTTATTTTTCTATCTCATCTGACCCAGATAGTAAAGATGAGCACCTTTCCCACTGTCTGGAAGAGACTAAGGCTTGGCTGAGAATGAATTGGCTAAGTATACATCCAAATAAGCTGGAGGTGATATTGGTGTGATAGGGAAGTAGCCAAAATGTGTAGCAAAAATTATCTGTTCCACCAATTGAAGGTGTCTCCACTAATACTTGATTGTGTTTTCAGCCTGCAAGTGTGTCTAGATTCCAACCGATTACTGAATTACCAACATATTACTGAATGAGCATCTTTCAGCAGTAGCCAGCACAACTCAGATAATTTATGTCTGAGTAGGTGGTTGAAATTGTGACCTTAAAACTAGGCTGCTGTAATGGGCTTTACTGGGGCCAAACCATAAATGTATTCAGAAGCTAAAGCTAGTGCATGTCACAAACTGGGATGTGAGTCCAGTGATCAGAGCAGAGGAATTCTGGCTTACTGGTTGGAGCTAGAGTCAGTGGCCAGGAACAGCACTGAAGGCCAGAGCTGGAGTCAAAGACCAGGAGTCAGAGCTGCACTCATGAACCAAGCAGGGCTGTAGAGACCTGGGTTGGGAAAAAAGGAGGATCAGGGCTGGAGTAAGACTAGGGGGCAGGGATAGGAGAGATTGCAGTTGCAAGAATGTGTATTAAGTAGCCAGAGACCAATTGTTGTTGTTAGGCTTAAGAGCATGTTTACTGACTTCCTCAGCAAATCAGGTGGCGCTGCCGTAGCTCAGAAGTGCTCAGAGGCTGCCTGGAGACTAAGCAGGTGCAGGTGTAAATCCTCATTTCTGACAGTGCAGAACATAGCATCCTGTTCTATCAGTAGAGTATCTTGCCATGATGTACAGTGGCTGCCTGTGCATTTCCAGGTAGCGTTTAAGGTGATGGTATCAACTTACAAAGCCTTACATTGTTTAGGACCTTTCTGCATGAGAGTCTGCCTCCCCCCACCCATGACTACCACAGCTGATGTCAATAAAGGCATTGAACTGGGGCCCCTTACTATAAAAAAGAAAGGGCTACTGTTGGAGTATTCTCTGTAAGTACCCCTTTCCTTTTCAATGCTATGGCCCCACCTTTGTTCAAAATAGTCAAATCTTTGATCTTCAGAGAATACCGCTAGGCTAAGTTTTTTAGGGGCACTTCTGAAGAAGCAAACATTATTGGGGGTGGCAAATAGTTGAAACAGTATGTTAGATTTATTTTGGGGTGCTGCTGGGTTGTTTTAGTATATTTATCAGCGACACAAAGAGTTCAGATGCGTGCCTCTCATTGTGTTATATAGCTCAATAAATAAAACTAAATGAATAAATAAATTATACTGGTGGCAGTTCTTTCAAGGGTTGGCTTGATTTCAATTTTAAGCACCCTCGGAATATAAATTGATTCATAGGTAAAATGAAGTAGGATTTATAGCAGACAAATACTTTGAAAGATCTTGTATTAAAGGCATAGCTACTGTTCCATATTTTAAATGGAGTTAAACTACCAAAAGTATATTAATAGAATATGGGCCAAATTAATTATATTGATTGTAATGGAGTTCCACCATGGATGAATATGGCCACTTAAGTTTTAATAAAATCAGAAAGGTTTTTGACTCTCGGCTGCCTGTATGAGTATATTTAGGAAAGCACTTCTCCAACTGGAGTAATTCATTGCATAAGGTGAAATGTCTATTATATTAGTTTACCGTGCCCTGGCTCTTAAACAAAATCCATTAAAAACATTGTCATTTCACCATCCAAACTGTTTGGCTCCTAAAAATCAATTTTATAAGAGAGGAGAGCAGAGTTTATTGACAGAAATCTACACTTTCCCCCCCAGTTAAACAGATGGAAAATCTAGACATATTCAGTAAGTGTTAGGAAATCAGATAAAAATTACCTCTTGTGAGTTTGGCGTATCACTCCACTTTTTTTGGCTGAATTACTAATTCTGTAATATAGTGCATAAAATGTATTTAAAAAACATAGCTGTCATGTATTTCTTGTACACGATAGGTTGCAGGACTGCAACGAGCAGGTCAGACTTCTGTACAAGATATGGACTGGCTACAGAGCTTCCTTGCCAGAGAGATATACCAGATGCTCATTAGAAGATCCTTTAATGAACTTCCAGGAATGGCTGATAGAGAGACAAGGTGTGCAAGGTAACATCTTTTCTTGGATCAACTTATCTTGATGAGAGAGACAAGCTTTTGAGCTTACACAGAGATCTTCTTCTGGAGCTGAAGAAGAGCTCTATGTAAGCTTGAAAGCTTGTCTCTCTCACCAGCAGAAATTGGTCCAAGAAAAAATATTACCCACCTTGTCGCTCTAATATTGTGTAACCCACAGGTCGACAACAATACTGCATGCAGGAATGACTGTTGTGAGTTCAGGTAAGGTAGGTTACATGAGCCACCCAGTGGCTGAACAGTGTATTACAGTTTAACATTCTGTTACATCTTCCCCTTTAAGTTTTTCATTTCTACCATTTCCAAAATTTACATTATCATGCTATCTTTAAAGTTCAGTACAAATCAGTTTAAGTGTCTCTGAATCCTACTGGCTTTCTAATTACACAAGCCAAACACATAACAACTTGGTCATCTGACTGTCCATTCATTGCAATGACTGTCACTGGTTGATTTGTAATCTTTGAGTTGTCTTCTTATGCTGAATCTGCCACTTATAGAGTTTGCCCTGATGATTGTTCTTTCTGAGGAACAAACTATAGCTGTTGATGGTTTCTGTTGAACTCTCCACTGTCGGTCTCAATCACATATAATCTGGGTGATGAATTATTTTTTCTTTATTACAACTGAGGTTTTCCATCCTTTTTCTCCATCTAGTTTGATACAAAAACAGTCACCAGTTCTAGATCCAGAAGTTCTCTGAGTGATGTCTGTTGTAAAAGTGTTTTTGTCTTTTTTATATGATTTGGCTACTCTCTTCATGTCTGGCCACTTTTCCAAGGCCAGAACAGTAGTTCTGACTTGTCCCATCAGATGTTGTGCTAGACTATATCCAGTAGCTGGTGATGATCCGTAGTTCAGAAGAGCAAGGGATGGATCTTCCTGCTATAGGATCTTCTTGGCTGTCTGTATAGCTCTGTCAGCCTTTCCATATGTTTGTGGGTAGTATAGGTATTTTATTTGGAATTATTTAAATTCGGCTGCAGTGAAATTATGTTATGTGGTCCACCGCTAGTTGTCCTAGAATATCAAAATTAGCAAAATATAGAAATAATGTACTTGAAAGACATAATATGTCACAGTGTTATCGATAAACTGATAATACTTTTCATAGATTCATAGATTCTAGGACTGGAAGGGACCTCGAGAGGTCGTCAAGTCCAGTCACCTGCCCGCATGGCAGGACCAAATACTGTCTAGACCATCCCTGATAGACATTTATCTAACCTACTCTTAAATATCTCCAGAGATGGAGACTCCCCAACCTCCCCAGGCAATCTATTACAGTGTTCAACCACCCTGAAGTTCCTAACTGTCAGTTCTAGGTTGAAATTTTGGCCTATTAAAGTTAATATACCCCTCCTCTCTGTGGGCTGAAAACTACCAGGGATTTTTATGCATGACTCCTATCTGCTTCAGTGGGAGTCCCACCTATGTAACAACAGGGCAACATGCAGCTTTTTCACTTGAGAAAATGCAGTAAATGTGATACAACATTGTAGTGAGAAAAAGTACAAAAGGTGGTTTATAATATATTTTATTTCTAAAAATTGCAACTGCTGTGCCCTGAAATGCTTAAGTAAAGCTCCACTGGATTCTGCTATCTCCCCAGAGTTGCATATCTCTGATGTTTCTTATGTTTTAATGTCAGCAGAGGTGTGGTTTTTCCAAAGGCCCTTTACAAACAAATTTAGAGAGATACCTTCCAATTTAGATACTTAATTGTCTTAGCTAAGAGGAGCAAAGAGACAACTGATGATCACGTGTTGGAGATGTTTCCCTAGCCAAACTAATATAACCCAAACACACTAGGATTCCTTTTGGGATATTGATATTTTGCTAAATCATTTAGCTTCTGTTTACAACTCTTCCTGCAGCATCAGAGTTAGCTGCAGAACTGGCATGGCTCCTACCTAGCCTTATGTTTATTCTCCAAGGTACCAAAATTGGCTCTCCTAAAAAACAGTGGAATCTGAATAAGATCTGGATCTGAACCTCTCTAAAGTTCAGGGAGGGATGTTTGGATTCCAGCTGCAGATTTTGCAATACATTCAGAGTTTGTTTTGAAATATGTATAAACACTGCAGATTTACTCATGGCTTGTCTTTAGTACCTGCCCGGATCGGCGGGTAGAAATCGATCTCTCGGGGATCGATTTATCCCGTCTCATCGGGACGTGATAATCGATCCCCAAATCGATGCGCATACTCCACCAGCCCAGGTAGGAGTAAGCGCCGTCGACGGGGGAGTCGCTGCGGTCGATTTGCCGCCGTCCTCACAGCAGGGTAAGTCGGATCAGATACGTCGAATTCAGCTATGCTATTCCCATAGCTGAATTTGCATATCTGAAATCGATCCTCACCCCCCCGTAGTGTAGACGTAGCCTCAGAGGAGTAGCTGTATCTGCGGCAGTAAGGACATGGCACCTCTGCAGTATTATCTTCAGAATGTAGTTCTAGTGACAGGACATTCATAAAATATTACTAGACACCCTGAGACGTGAATAGATGCAACTTGGTAGCTATGAGTCCCAGGTTCAAGAACCTGTCCCAGGTTCTCATTATCACAGGCTCAAAAATAATGTAGCATCCTTGGGAATTTAAGGTCTTTGGATACTTCTCTTGAGCTAAGCAGTTGATTTCTCTGTGGACTTGTTCTGTTCAAACTTTATTAATGCATATTATATATGATTTTCAGATATGCTGGGAACCTCTCAAAACTGACCATCAGGTCCTTGAACTCTGATTCCCCAAATTTAGGAGGAAACGTGTGTGTGTGTGTGTGTGTGTGTGTGTGTGTGTAAAGTGTTCCACACAATGTTTCCCAATAAAATACAGGGTTTTCATCTAAATCAGTGTTTTTTGTCATTTGTAATTTTTGCCAACATTTTCTGATTATTTCCTTTAGAATTTTTCTAACAAATGTTTAATTACAAATCAACATTTTGTCATGTCAAAATGCTGAAAACATTTTCTTTTACACGTTTCCGAATTAATGTTTTTCTGAATTTTTGTCCCATTTTGGAATGAAATGCCAGAAGACTGGAATTTCCCATGGGATGGAATTTGCATTTCCAAACAGCTGTCACACAGATTCACCTTTTTGCTGTACCATAATGAAATAGTCTTCATATAATTGAAATAAAATATAACAGTTATAAGAGGGCCGTGATTACTTTCAGGTTGAAAAAATAATCTAATATTGCTCTCCCTCAGTCATCAGAACTATCTATTCTAAAGATCAAAGGTGATCGGTTTTTATTTCCTTTCCTACCAATACCAATTTCCTCTCAGTTATAGGTGGATGGAAAAATTCAAATGCCAGGTATATATTGCTGCATTATAAAATATAGGTATATTCCTCTAAAGGATTTCTGCATATGGTGAACTGAATTGCTTACACTAACAGCCATTTACAAGGAATATAAATCTAAATTTATAGTGCATGACACCTGAGTCTGTGTGAGGGGGTGAATTTATATATGCTTGTCATTTATTACCATAAATTCTCCTTAGAAAAGACTTCACCAAAGATACAGTCAGGTGTCTTTGCTTTCTCTAAGTAAATAAGTCACGTCTAACTCACAACTTCAGAGGTCTTGGCCATGACTACGGAAATTGCTATTCTAAGAACAACTGTTGGTTCATGCTAAATATCTGTGCTTCTTTAGGGCAGCACTTTTTTTTGCAATTAAGCAACACAATTTGACAGGGTGTGTGTCATGTTGGAAATCATCCTGCCTGAAGTGATGTATTAGGCTTAAAGCTGAAGTCCAAGTGAAACAGCCACCTGTGAGCAGTATCTCAGCACTCTCTATGCATGATTCACATCCTGAAGTCTCTCATTTGGATCATTCTATGTTCCCGAATAAATATTTTAAAAATAAAGGGACGTGTTAAATATATTTACATTAATGTATTTTTGCAGGGGAAATCAGGTCTGATGTCCACACACAAAGATTAGCCTTCATCAAAAATTAATAGATGTTTAAGACCAGAAAGGATCATTAGATCCATTTGGATGGTCTTTATAATGCAGGTCATAGGGTTTCACCTAATTACTCCTGCATTGGGCCCAGAAACTTATAAGTGTTCTTATGAATGTAGAGGTGCAATTGCACACAAATATTTTATCCATTGACATTTTGGGCCTTACACTAACTGCGGCCCTTTTCCACTTTACCTCCCAGATGGCACCCACCAGAACCCACAACTAGCCTTTGCATGTATATTTTGCCTACATGGCCTCTGGGTAATTGTGAAAAAATGCCCGTTCCCAACACCATATCCACAACTCAGTCCATTTGCATACCTCCATCCTTCAACGCACAATGGCTCTGTTTGAGGCTCCTCACCCTATGAATGATTACATCCCAGAATATGTGCCTAACGGATAAGATTCTGAAATCTTTCCCCTGATTGCTCAGATGTAGTTACAAAATTTTATCAGGTCTCTATTTCCTACCAACAGAAAATACATCCCCTTTAAGGAGATTCCAAACACATAACTGGTATCTTATGTTGTAGCAGGTACTTTTGATTTGATTTTGTTTTCAGAGACATAGGTGGCTGTGGTCTTCAGATTAACAGTATTTTAAGTGGAAACTGTAGAGATAGGTAGAAAAACTTCCCCCTATACATGATGCAATGTTGGTGTTTTAAAATGTGACAATTTTATAGTTGTGATTCTGCAAGTTTCAGTCTTCAGCATTGACACGTATAGCATTTAAACACAGACAATTCCGATAATTGAGTGGAGCTCATAATGCACTTACCTTGACACATTTCCAAATCTAGGCTTTTTTTCTTCTTCTTTCAGTGGAAGTAGCACTCACTCTAGGCATAATTTAATGACAAAATGTCATAACTGATGGCTAAAAAACTAGCCAAAGGGACTCTTTTTTCCCCTTGCAAAATGTCAGAAATGGAAGACTGTAGTGGCAAATCTGTATCATACTCACACCATCCATCTGTCTCCACTGACATGAAACTCCCTGACTACCAAAACACTGAAACTTGTTTCTATGGTTTGGGAACAGGACAGGGTAATAGAGATCACACGATCAACATTTTATTCAGGACACTCAGTAGTAGTTTCTGGAGGCCATGCTGTTTTGCTTGTTGGGGACAAGTTTGGTGAGGTGCAAGATAGCTTCTGTGAAATCTACTATATTTCCTTCCTGAGTTGAAGATCTCCCCAAACATCAAAGGTTTGTATTAAATAGAACAAATCTGAACCGCTGTGGTTTGTCACTGATTAGCACTGCTGACTGGTGCAAGTGACAGTCTCAAACAGTTTTCTTACATTGTTTGCATGACTGCGTACCTCAAAGAAGCAACTTGAGGAAGAACTAAAGGCTTGTTTTTTACAGAGATGCCCTAACAAAATTGCCCATAAAAGGAAACAATAAGACATAGCAAAGTCAAGAGCAACAAATCGGAAGTGACTGTTGCTTGAACCGAGCACCTGATGTGCTCCTTTTAGCTGCATCTCTGACGTAAGCTGACAGGAACAGTTGCTCACCTTACAGATCACTGACAAAGCTCCAGTGAGACACATATTCTAGAAATGCTTCAGCAATAGCAGTTAAGCAATAATTAATGATGGAAGTAAATAAAAGGTTTAGTATAGAGCTGGGCAGGAAGCAGATTTCCTGTCCCGGAGAAAATATTATAGATTTCAATTTTTTTCTTTCTCTGCATTGGGATGAAACTAAGACTTTTTGAATTGTTTTTCATGAAAAAACAGATTGAGAGAGAGATGTGCACCAGCAACAGAATTATAGAATCATAGAAGATTGGAAGAGACCTCAGGAGGTCCTCTAGTCCAACCCACTTCTCAAAGCAGGACCAACCCCAAATAAATCATCCCAGCCAGAGCTTTGTCAAGCCAGGCTTAGGTAACCCATTCCAGTGCATCACCACCCTCCTAGTGAAATAATTTTTCCTAATATCCAACCTAGACCACCACCCTGCAACTTGAGACCACTGCTCCTTGTTCTGTCATCTGTCACCACTCCATCCTCTTTGGAATCCCCTTCAGGTAGTTGAAGGCTGCTATCAATCCCACCTCACTTTTCTCTTCCGCAGATTAAATAAGCTCAGTTCCCTCAGCCTCTCCTCATAAATCATGTGCCCCAGTCCCCTAATCATTTCCATTGCCCTCCACTGGACTCTCTCCAATTTGTCCACATCTTTTCTGTAATGGAAGCCCCAAAATTGGATGCAATACTCCAGATGTGGAAGAATAGGGGATAGCCTGGTGGTGAGGGCTCTCACCAGGTCTCCTCATGTCTCCCACATCCATGGTAAGTTCCCTGATCACAAGACTATTGAGTCAGTGTCTCTCTCTGGACCAATGAATATTTTTCATACAAATTGAAACAATTCAACAGGAGGGAGTGACTCTTTAACTTGCTGGTTTGGGCACTCACCTTGGAAATGGGAGATACAGTTTCAAGTCCTTGCTCTGAATCAGGCAATGCAAGGATTGAATGAACCTGGATCTCCTACATAGCAGATGAGGGCACTATTCAATTGGCTGTTCTAAGATGAGTTACAGTCTCTCTCTGAGAAACCTTTCCTGATTAAAGTTTTGTCAAAAGTGAGATCTCCCATGAAGAGTTCCAGTTTCAATGAACTCACATTTTCTGATAAAACAGTTTTATCAAAATATTACTACCTCTAGTTTAACATGCTTGGTGTTGTAGAGACTAATCTGAAGTCAAGGCACAGGCTTTGAGGAATCTAAAGCTGATGGGGAAAAGATGTCACTCCAGGCAAAGACTATATCCAATTTACAAGAAAGGTCTAAAAAAAATGAAATAAGTCCTGATATCATGGCAGGGTTTGAGGTCTGGACACTCTGGGGGTGGGTTATATGCAATGGCCTTAATATAACATGCAGCCCAGTTCTACAACTGGCACATTTATAGCTCCAACAAGGGTGTTAGTTTTGTGTAGTGAGGTGTGTTTCCTCTTCTACCTGTCCCTCTTCTTTTACATGACATCTCTGAGGTATGCATGACAACTAATTGCCTCCTGTGTCTTCCTGCAACCTGGCATGCTAAAACAAATGGCAAAGATTGGGGAACACTCTACAGCATGCTATATGCTTCATGCTGAGGACAGCAGAGCACTTTGGGAGGTTCTCCTCTTTCAACCCTGTTAGATGAGCTGGCTTGAAACCCTCTCTTCCCAGAGCTTAACTTTGCCCCATCATCTATAGCATAAACCCTTGCATCTACTCTTGTTGTTTGAGCTCTGAGCCTTTGTTATTTTATACACTGGCTAAAGAAATCACAAATATATGTGGAGCTGCTAGTACATTTGATCCCAGCTCCCATGCAATAGTGATACCATACATTGTTTGAAAAAAAGGCATAAATGCCACCTTTGTCTTCTCATAGTTGGAAGGGACCTCAGGCGGTCATCTAGTCCAGCCACCTACTCAAAGCAGGACCACTCCCCAGACAGATTTTTACCCCAGTTCCCTAAATGGCCCCCACAAGGATTGAACTATCAAGCCTGGGTTTAGTAGTCCAATGCTCAAACCACTGAGCTATCCCTCCCCCTTCCACTAGCTACTACTGTGACTGGAACAATTGTTACAAATATCAGATTTTTTTAAAAGTACTATCAGATGTGCACTAGGAGCCAAATCCTGAGGCCCTTACTGTTTACTCTAGTTGAACCATTCATGTGATATCACAGTTACACCCCAAATATCCTGACCCTCCGCAGTTAGGGCCTCATCTCTCTCTCTCTCTCTCTCACACACACACACACACCACACACACAGAATTACAATCTTCCCTCTCCCTTTGCACTCTTCCTCCCGCCTTCTTTTTTCTCTTACTCATTGATTTTAATAGAAATTCTGACTTAAAGGAAAGTCTATGGGAGTGAAAGTCAGCACAGAATCTGGACAAGTGTAATTTCAAGAACACTATAAACATCAGCAGCTAGTTCATTTATTGTTAATTTGCCAAATCGGATTTCCTCTTTTCTTGGGTTATTTGTATTCTGATATGTTTTATAATTTGGCAAAATAATTTCCTAAGCAAAAATAGCAGCACTGGAAGACCAATTGCAAGCAACTTTGCAAATTTGCTTCTTGGGAGAGAGGAAGAATGGAAACAGGTTCATGACCTACCTACACCACTCACTTGATACCTGATCATTTCCTTCATTCTATGGACTGGTTGAAATGGTTTATTTACAGCCATGGAAATGGGAACACCCTACTCTGGCAGAATTCCTTGAAAGAAAATCTGATAATTACATGGAACCAATGGAATATCTTTCTTACAATGGCATGGTAAGAAATGACAAGTGATTAAACTGGTCCAATGAACAGAATGCAATGCACTCTTACAAGACATGATCTTTGCCACAATAACACCCACAAGGAAAGATTCTCCAAAAAATTGTTTATAGGCCACAAATAAATTTGCTATTTATAGTACTAGTATTAGAGCCTATTAGCCAAATTCTATTTTGATTATACCTCTTGAAACTTCATTGAAGTCAAATCAGTACAGAATTTTGCCCTCAGTTTTAGTGGTCGTGAGGTTTCTTGATGGAGATAGTTTACATCTGTATTCTGCCTATGCCTGAGTTTCTATTCAGTATTCTGTTGCTTATAGTAGTCCCTGTGATGTTATTTTTGCTTTCAGAATTGATTAGAAATGGGAAACACTTTGGAAAATTGAACTTAGATTAACATTTTGGGCTTCAGGTAATCATTATTTCCTTACATTAAGGCAAGATGTAACAAAAGCTACCTTTCAACACTATCCTTTCCCCTTTATGGCAACTTTGTACCTTGATTTGTCTGGGCATTAAATTACAAAGTTTCTCCTGTTTCAGGTCTTAATTTTGGTGACAAAAGCAATATTATTTGTGTTTCTTGTTCTGCATCTGCTTTATGCTTCCTGTGTTACTTACATCTCAAGCAGTACAACTAAAAATGACATTTGGAAAAATTGAATCTGAGTCAGTCCAAGATACCAAAGCAAATTAAATGAAAATTGGAAGAGCTAGAATTTTTTTCACATGAATGAATAGTTTCTTACAGAATAAATAGAGGGCTGTTTGAGTGGAAAAAAACACTGATTGGCAAAAGACAGGAGAAAAGCTGTCCTGTTTTACATATAAATGAAATTGAGTAAATTAAAAAAAAATGTGTATTTAAGTCACAGAAACATTTGAAGTCTGGGAAGAAAAAGCTCGAAAGCAACTTTTGATCTAATTAACCTGTGTCTTGCTCATTTTGTTATAGTGGAGGATTCTGTGGAAAGTCAATTCCCTATGGGTCTAATCCAAAGCCCATTGAAGTCAATGCAAAGCTCATCTCTATCACCAACAGAAGTTGGTCCAATAAAATATATTACCTCACCTACCTTGTCCCTCTAATATCCTGGGGTCAACATGGCTACATCAACACTGCATTGACTTTAGTCAGCTTTGGATCAGGCCCTGCATTCTGGCTGGAAAAATAAGAGAGCCTTTATATAGGACCTGATCCAAAAGTCACTGAAGTCAATAAATGTCTTTCTGTTGACTTTAATGGGATTTTGATCAGGCATTATGTTTTATAAAATTGTAAACTAACTTAAAATACAAAATATTGTACCAACTGTAAATAAAAATAGTTTGTATAAAAGGAAAAACATTTTTGAAACCATTCATTTCCCCTGGAAGAGCAAACTCCAATCAAGGATCCAAAGTGATCATCAAAACATTAGGCTAAAAATAAAAAAAGAATGTTAAAGTTTATAATGGAAGTGTGTTCTTTTGGTATGTATTATAGATGTCTTCTGGATGAAATATCTCCACTTCTGCAACAGTTTATCAACTTTTTCCATTGGTTGACATAACAGATCATATATTCTTTAATTCACTTTAGAAGCTTGTGTTTTGGAACCATCAGCTGTGATTTCCATATCTAAAAGCAATATATCTAGCTAGCCAGTGATCATGATGCCTTTATATATAGATACATAATACACACACTGTATAGCTGAACGTACGATTATGATGAGCATGTGATATCATCTCATTGTGCCTAGTGCACTTACCTCAGAGTAAGTGTGTTTACTTTTGACCCCTACTATAAGTTTAGAAATATGTAAGTATCTGACCATATTTGCACAAATGACCAGGCAGATGACAATGTTAAAGACGGCTATACAAGTATTATATGGAAGGGTCTCATCACTCACTTTTCTTGCTTATATTGATGATGCCCCATCGAGTTGATATGATCATTAGAGGGTCAGTGCACTATATCCCAGCTGATGCTCAAAAGATTCAACAATGGTTCTGCACATTAGAGATGCAATAAATGGCTTAGAAGGAAAAAAAGAGATGACCCTTCGTCCTCCGGGCACAGTGGATCTTCTGGTTCCTTTTTTCAAATTTCCAGCATGTCACATCATTTTATGTCACATTTTGCTGGATTATGCTAACTCATATCAAGTCACATCACATAAAACGTAAGTTAACATGACAAGACATGGGGTAGGCTGAATGAAACCTGCCAGAGTAGAATTTTGCTGTTATTTTTTCCTTTGTAGCTGCTCTCCAAAAACAGTCTGATCAAGGAGGACATGTTCAAATCTGGATCCTGTGTAAATTTACACTAGAGTGCAGGGTTCATGGCATGGCAAACATTTGGGTTTGGATTAATCTATGTCAACCTCTCACAAAGTTGTGTTTATCAGATTTTCCCCCAAATTTAGGAAGGCTCTTGAGAAAAGCTCTTCTAAGATTTAGAAACATAGAATCATAGAAGGTTATGGTTGGAAGAGACCTCTGGAGGTCATCTAGTCCAACCCCCTGCTCAAAGCAGGACCAATCCCAAACCCTATGCAGGCCTGGTAACCAAACAGTTAATACAGGAACTGCCAGACAACGCTGATTGGCAGCCTCACCATAGCTGGAAGAATAAAAGAGTGGAGAAACAGAGGGGCTGCCACAGGAGGAAGCAGGTTAGAGAAAAAAGGTCCTGCCAGCAAGCAGGTGAAAAGCAGACCTAGAGTGATAGTGACCCAAAGATGGGATGAACAAAGCCACAGGCCACAGAAGCCTATAGAACCAAGGGAGATAGGAAGGACCTTGAAGTACAACAGGGAAATTGTTAAGGACTGATTCTGACTGCATAGGTTAAAGGCCCTGAATTGGAACCCAGTGGAGTGGGTGGGCCTGAATTACCCTACTGACCCCTTAACAGGGACTTAAGAATGAAAGGGGGTTGTAGGCTTCTGAGGACAAGAACCAGATAACCTTGCAAAAACATAAAGGGAAGTGCATACACCCTAGTGGGACAGAAAATAACTTCCTTAGCCCTAGAATAGGATTATAGAGATTCAGACAAGGAGGACAGACTGATTGCCCTGCTGATCTGAGCAGACTCAGTGCAATGCCCTGTCTGACCAAAGGGGGTGGTGTCTCATTGGATCCATACATTGTAACCTTAAAAATGTCTGCTATTTAATCTATTTATACTTGGCACAGAGGAAATATTTTCACAGAAAATATCTAGGGCCTGGGGTTCAGAGGGGCTGGGCACCCACAACTCCAGTTGAAGTCAATGGGACATGCAGGCACCCAACATCCCTGATGATATGGCCCTGTAAACCTTGTGCTGGGTGGGGCCTCTCGTGGCCCTTCTTGGCACAGTGCACTGAGGTGTGGGTCTCCCCATGTATGGCTCTGCTGCTCTAAGGTCCCTCCAGCCAAAGCACCCTTCAGTCCTGCCAATTTTAGGGTAATAAAGTTAAAAGGAAATCAGGAACAAAACAAACAGGGTTGTTTTTGCAGGCCTATCTAGCTGGAAAGCTAGCTCAGTCTTTGGGCTGCTACCACCCGCTTCTCTCCCATCAAGGGAAGCAAAGCTCTGTCCTTCTTTCTGGTCGGACCTGAACTGTGCTAGGCCTTCTCTTTTTGTCTCCCCTCTCCACAGCTACAGATGGAGTGGGGCAGGGTCAGTTGGGAACATTGGCTCACCTTAATCCTTTTATCAACACTATGGAACTGTCTATTTCACTAAATCCATCACAGCCAGTGTGAGACCTATTGCCTCTATCACAGGCCGGTAATATATTATATGGCCAATTTTCTAATAGATCTCTCCCCTTGCTTTGGAAGTACTTTTATTGTTTTATCAGGTATCAAATTGAAAGGGATTTTGCTTCAACAAATTGATTGGGCTCCTGGCTTGGCACACAGAATTGTGCATTAAGAGACCTAGGACCTATGTAGCATGAACTGGGTGGGGGGAAGAAGGCCCAGGCCCCTTCCTCTGTGAGCATGGGGCAGGGCCTCTGCTACTGGTGTTTCAAGTGAGGGAGCACGGTCAGAGCACAGAGATGAAAACATTGCAGGACACATCATAATGCCCCTTGGCCCTGGATTGTCTGAATCCCAGCCTGTAAAGCATCTTTAAATCCAGCACAGCCAGACAGATAAGGAGGATTCATTACCGCTTTGTGTAGCTGTGGTGGCACAAAGCAGCCAAAGTGTGCCAATGAATTTAGCCCAATATTAATTATGGGACTTGTGATGATGGAAAACTAATTCTGAGAAAACTAGTACCAACCTGAACTTCTGATCATCTCTAAAACAAAAGCAAATCATACCAAAGACAAATCTTTTCTCAGGATCAGGCTAGTTCAGTGGTTCCCAAACTTTCACAGCCCGCGAACCCCTTTCACTAAATTGTGAAATCTCATGAACCCCTTCCTAAAAATGAATATTTTCAGGGATTTAAGTTTAAATTTCCTCAATGTGATGGATGCCTCAACTGCCCAGCCCCGCTCTTCCTGGGGCTCGGGCTGGGGTTCGGGCTGCCGGCTCCCCCGCTGACAGGGGCAGGGCTCGGGCTGCCAGCCCCAACTGCCCGGCCCCGCTCTCCCTGGGGCTCGGGCTCTCTGCCCTGCAACTGGGTCCCACCTGTTGTCTCCAACGTCCAGGGTTCTCTGGCAGCCATTAGTGAAATTTTTCTGGTGAAGCCCCTGTAACATTCTGCAAACTCCCAGGGGTTTGCGAACCCCAGTTTGGGAACCACTGGGCTAGTTCAATCGAGATTCCTTCTCTCATTCCCAATCCATCACACACTAATAAAAAAACCACATGGATTATATACGCTTTTTCTCATTTATACATGGAAATACTACCAATGTCAAAATACTCTGCCAACAGAATCTTCTTTTGTCATATTAGAAAGCTAGCAGCTCCACTCCATGCAGATCATATCTCCTCACATAACTAAGTCTGAACGTTAGTGAATAACTGTGGTAGCAAAATCAATAGGCTCTGTTTACACAATCAGTCAGAATTCCAAATATTAACACACTGTCCGCCCAGATCTGACTGGCTACATCTTTAACTTACTGGCCTCACATTGACAGATTTTTCAGTGAAACTGCTTTGGTGAATTCCATAATGCTAGTAAGACCAGGTTCAAAGGAAAAGACAGATTTTTCCATTCCACTGAGCTCTAGTCACATAATCTTCAAAGATTTTGCCTGTAATATCAATGTTGCTAATTTTCATTACTTTAAAGACAAAACAGTCTGCAATTTGTTGGTTTTCAAATAGAGTAATTCCAGTAATCATCCAATCAAAGACCATCTTTAGTGAATGATAGAAAGAAAGGAGACATGGTGAAAGGATACGGATGGCAACTAAAGTTCAAAGGTTGAGCACTGGGTCCACAAAACTTGAAGAAATCCAACTTTTCAGTTCAGCTCTTCCCCATTGTTCAGCTGCCTCCATCCCCAACGATCTCCTTATGTCATACACCAGTGAAACCATGGTAAACTTAAATTTAAAAAATGCATGGCTAGAAAACAAAACAGAAGTGAAAGGCTTACAAAGGAGCTTAAGAAAAGCACATCTTCAAACACTGATCTTGGACTTTACCCCATGTTAAGACTGTAATCTGCAGTGAAGCACTCTGTGTTACTCTTTAAGCAGTGGGGCTATGCAAAATTATATTGAATTAGTGTGATGTATATTTATGTGAAATAAGCAAGTTTTCTTAAGTATAGCACTTGTAAATATATAAATGGCATTTTCAGTATTTGCTAAGTATAAATGCAGAAATGCAGAAAGAAAGAAAGAGATATCTTGCGAGGAATGTATGTCGGTCAACAGATGCCAAACACTTACAGTTAATTATCTCCTTTCCCTGGCAAGACTATTTTAATAGTTTTAATGAACTTTTCATCTTGCCTTCTGCAGACATTATTGTGACTTTCAAGTTATCAAGAGTATGTGTTTGCTGGAGGTGAAGAATACAGAGGGGGAAAGTCAGAACTGTGGAATGTCAGACGTACCTGGAACATAGGATTCCTTATGACTGAAGTCTACCAAGCATATTTAATCCCTAATACCATTGCACACATGTGGATATATTCCAGGTAACAGATTGTTTTATAAGCTACTACCTAAGAACAGTTCTTAAAATATCATAGTGGCATAGGACTGATCATTCTCCAAGCCTCCACGGGAACCTTGCTATTGGTTTCAGGGGAGCAAGATTCAGCCTTTGCGGCACATACTGACTATTATGAAACAACTCAATACCATACCATAAAAGGTAAGTAAGGGGAAAGGGAGAAAAAGACATGGAACAAGGACAGGCAACTAAGATGGGCCAGACTTTCTCCATTGGTGACACAGAAGTTACCCTCCTTGAAGTTAGTTGGAAAGGTAAATATACACCTGATGGCAGATGGCAGACTATTATGCATGAATTTGCTGAGAAAGGTACAGCTGTTTTACATCAATAAAAAATTAAATGCCTTATGCAAGAAAATTATTCCATAACAAATCCTACACTTATTTCTGAAACAGAGAAGAAACCTATATGATCTCCCAAATGCTAGACATGTACTGGGTAAACATAACATTGTATGTAACATAGACTCTAAAAACAATGGCTCCTTGCTTGAGAGTGAAAAAATAAAAATCAAGGTACTTATCATTGTGATCTTATTTACCAATGATTTAGTTGGTCTGGGTGGGGAATTTCAAATATGCAAAAGTGATTTAGGAGCACAGGTCTCAATCACTATTAATGGGATACATGTTCATAAATCACATAGATGCTTTTGAAAATCCCACCTTTTCTTTTAATACCACTTTTACAACCATATCAGTTAGTAGCAAATCATCACCGTTGCTTCTCCTTCTCACTGACCCTGGCTGCTATCAGTGAACTCAAACAGGGACGGTGATGGTGCCGGATGTGATGCTGAAAGCTAGCCTTAACAAATGAGAAGGAAGTTAGTAGCTCTCTTTTTCTGTGAAGAATTTTTTTGTGTACAAGTTTAATGAGGAGTCTGCTTTGAAGTGGGATTTTCAAGGGATGTGCAAATGGCCTTGGAAGCCTTCATCTAAGTGCCATGATCCTCACTGGGCTTGTAGGTGACTTGCCCATTTTTTTTAAAGAGAAGGCAGGGGTAATTTAGCATAGAAAGCATTAAAAATATAAAAGCTTATCAGATGGGCTGGCTGAGCTGTTCCATTAGCACATCTGGTAGAGCTGCTACTTTGAGATGAGACATAGAGATGGATGAGCTCCAGATTAGCCATGCTTCCCACAGGCTGCAGGAGAGCCTGCCAAGCCCACCAGGCTCATTAAGCTCAACAGAACCCTGCAGGAAAAAAACAACAATTCTTTAAAATAGCTTTCAAAGGCTCCCTGGGTTTAAAAGCCTCTGTTCTCAACTCTCTTTCTGTTTGCGGTGGAATGAAAATCCTTGCTTATAAAACACAGTTTACATTCCCCGAATAAATACAGATAAAATACCTTTGGGGTCTGTTTGATGCACTTCTATTTGAAGTTGTTTATTAACTTAGTATTGGGGGATGGGGAAGACATTGGTACTTTAAGACAAGAATCTCCATTTCCTGTTTAATTCTAGTAGTGCTTGGAGTCCAATGCTCACATTTTTAAAGGTACTAAGGCATTGATTCACTCAGCTTGGAAAGACCTAAGTGACTTACAATGTCCATAGATGGGGTAGTGGCCCAGGGAATTGAAATATCACTGGAGGAAAAGCTGAGAGAGAGCAGGAGGCTGCTATCTACAGGGTCCCTGCTGAGACCTGGAGTAATGGGAGGGCCTGAGTCCCTGCCACTTGCCAATAGGGAAGTTGCTAGACTGTAGAACTGAGTAAACATGGACATTGACATGTCCGGAGGGTTGAGTCATGAAGAGGACGCTGCGAGTCCTGGACTGAAGCAAGTCTGCAAGCAGTGATTACAATGGACAAGGCACCACCAGGAAAGGGTGCATTGGCTGAGCGAGCTAATCCCTGAGACAACCAGCAGGAGGTGCTGGGCTGGTGAGTGAACCACATGACAAGTGGTTAGAGCTATTGTTTTGTTTCAGTCCATCATATCACAGGACTAAGGACCAGTCATAAAAACTAGGTCCAGATTCCCCAAGTACAGCATATTGAGATATCATGTGGGTCCTTCTCTAGTGCCCTATCACATTATCAGGCATTTACTTACATACATTGCTGATTATCTACTACTCCCCACCACCCCTTTTCCATTCCAGTAAAGTTGCTTTTTCATCATTGGCTAGGCAAAGAAGTGAGATTTTAATAGACAGCAAGTATCGGTCTGAATAAGATCTGGGTTTGTCAAGAATTATGCCAGGCTTACTTCAACTAAAAAAAAACCCTTCAGAGCAAAATGTTGTTCAACTACCATGTAAATTGGGGTATAATTTGTCCATCCCCTGCCTCTCCAGGAAAGCCTTGATTTGTAAATCCTTTTGGTGAATAAGCAGCACGCAGATCCACCGAGGTACCTTCGCCACTTTTGTTTGTCTCCTTCTTAAACTTCTGGTGCAATACAACCATATAGCAGCAGTTATGAGTCTCTTCCTGCTCCCTGGGTTAGCCTTTTACACTGCTTGTTTTCCTTCCTGGGATCTCCAGCTGCTGAGCTAATTACCGTATTAACTCATCAAGGTACCAGTAATTGTAATTGCTCCCTTATATTTTACCCACACCCAGTGCCCTTTTGTTCTAAGTTGCAAGGGTGCTGCCTTCCATAGAATCCATTTTGAAGCTGCTAAAAGCCCCTTGTCAAACCTCTATACCTCAGTTCTCTGGGGTACCATGGCACATTTATGGGTATTCATGAACATCAACTAAATGTTGGTGGAGATTTTCGAGTGCACCTACATGATTTAGGAGCACAAGTCCCATTGGAGGTCAATTGTTGGGACTCCCTGGTTACCAGTTCACTCATGCACACTAATTTATAATTTTTACCTTGGAGGTTGCTATATATTAACTGGAATGTTCACAATTGTTACAAAGTCCTTTATTCCCCCAGACATGGATGATGACAGTACATCTGTCCACACATCTCCACATTACCTGCTCTGTATGTTTTAGATCTGTACCATTTCTGGTAGAGGGGTGGGAGAATTAGATATATCCTTTCATTGACCCTTGCTGAGACTGTCTGCCAGAGCCAACTGATGATGACACTTTGTGACCCTAAGAACCCTGCAGGCAAAGCATTCACTGTTCTCTCACAGTAACTCTTGACAGGCCTGACAAACTCCTACATTCAACACATTGCTTTCATAATATTTATTCAAAAGGGGCAAGTGAAGTATCTAATAAAAGCTCATGTTATACTGATCCTCATAATCATTGCAAGATCATGGCTCCTTAAATATCAACATAGGATGATGTCCCAAGCTGAGTTGACAAACAGGCAAAAGGTTTTGCCAGATAAAGGAAGTTGATTCACCTGTCTCTCTGTCAGCTATGTAAATTAAGCATTGTAACTCAACACACTGGAAATCAAATCTGCATATGGAATAAACAGGGGGACAGGAGAATAAACCACAGGGAGTTGTCCTGTCCCCAGAAGAGGGAGGGGGGGGGGGTTGGGGGGAATGAACTTTGAAGAATTTATAAATAGAATGTAAGGAGACATTTTGTTATCCATTGACTGAGGAAACATCTTGAAGAGCTAGGTTTTGTATCCTGTCTAGACTGAAAACAAACTAGCTCTGCAAAAGACTGAATCCTTGGGGGGGTGGGGAAGGTGGATCTACTTTATTAAATTGGAAAGGTAATGATAGATGTAATCCCAGGTTTGTATTTTGTTTGTTTTTATATATAACCATTTCTGTTTTCCATTCTTATCTCTTTCTCAAATCTTAGCCTTTGATAATAAACTCATGGTTGTCCTCATTATAAAGGTATTTCAATTTTATGATGTTATATAGGAGTTGACTGGCAGTTGAACCAAACAAACTAGTGTGTTCACTATTCCTTTGGAGACAGCTCACCTGGTAATTTCTGAGAGTGTCCAATGACAGGAGCTGGATGTTATAGGGGAATGCTTTCAGAGGGGCTTGAAGGCTGGAGTACACCAATTGTTAACCTGCAAGGCAACATAAGAGCTGGGGGAGCCCTGAGGAGCTTAAGTGAGTGTTAAGCACCAGCAAGTCTTCTGCTTGCTGGAGGCAGGGGTGTAACAAGGTGGCTCCCAGGCCTGGGCACCCTGAGAAAGTGTCATAGGGATTTTCAAAGGCACCTAGGGAGTTAGGCACCCAATTCTTATCACTTTCAATGGGAAGTAAGGCCCTTTCAAAATCCCATCCTATATCACCAGTTCTTTAAACATAGGTCAGCCATCCTCTGGTTACAGATAGAGTTGGGCAAATAGCAAGAAAGCTGCTTGTAAATGTTTTAGTGACTTCTAGACAGAATTTTGTGTTGACAAGAATTTCTTTCAACAACAGTCATGAGAGTGATGTTTTGTTTTTAAGAATTGCAATCTAAACTAACTAAATTACATCAACATGACAACAAAATTTATTTTGTGCAGAAGAGGGAGTTGTTTATATGGTTAGAACATCCAACCAGGGAACAAAAATATCTGATGTAGGAGACAATCACACAGCTCTTATATCAAATCACAAATATTGGATCCTTGAAGTGATTGGTGACTAGCCAGTGAGCAATGCACACGAAATTTGCCAACATAACATTTGTCTAACCTTTTCAAATATCAAACTAATTTACTGTGTTCTCAGACAATACACAACCTATGAAGAGAACTAAATTGGCCAAGTAAATTGTCGTCTCTGAATTACCAGTTGGTCACACACAGTACCAATGGGCTACATTACATCTCTGAAGCAGAGGTGGGACAATGCTGAACGTCACCACTAAAGGCAGTGCTTGGTGTGGGATTGCATCTCAGAAAGCTCAGTGAATGAAGAGAGGCTGTTGGGTAAGTGTACTTCACCTGATTGCTAACCGTTACTCTGAACTGGAAGCAATAGATCTAGAGTATAAAAAGTAATGCACTCTCTGTGCCCAGGCCTTTGCTGACTCTGCCAAGTGAAACTGAGCATTTTAGAAATGACATTCAAAGAAAGAAATGAAACCTCAGCATACTATGTTCAGGCAAGTAAAATCACATTAAAAATTAAATTAACAAGGAATACATGAGAGGATGAGAGAAAGAAAGAACCGTGGCAGATGTAACTCGCATTGCTCACTACATTACTGGCAGGCACTCCAATATAAGAACCCATAAAGAATAGAATAAATGTCTAAAGCAGTGTGTGGGAATCAATCAGGTGACTTCCACCTATGGGAATTTTACAGTGAAAACCCCACGCATTTTTGCAAGTGTACTTCTAAATGTTTAATATAACCCTTACAAGCAAAATTCAGCTCTGAGGCAGCTTATTTTCTCCATCTTCTCTATCTATAGAGTGCTTTATGCAAGTGGGAGATAAGGACCAGGTGTCAGCCAAGGCTTTTAAATCATTTTTCTCTGATTTGTCAGAACCTCAGTCTTACTTTAACATAGCATATTTGGATTGAGTGATAACACAAGTCCCCATGATCAGAAATATGGCTTCACCATCAGGAATTCCTGCATGAGTTTGAAGGAAAACTTTGTTTCGGAATTATAAAAGAGTTGGCTTTGGGAATGAGACAGAGTTTGATGGCAATTATCAGGTCAGGCATATAGGATAGGAAGAGTTGGATAAAAGGAATTCTGCTCTTGCTTTTTCTGTCTGTGTATAGATAGATAGATAGGTAGATAGGTTAAAAAAACAAAAATCAAAATAGTTCACTTTAACATTTTTGAAATGAAACATTTTTGATTTTTCAATTCAAAACACCTTTTTGTTTCAAAATTTCCTTCAATTTTATATTTAAAAATTATATTTAAAAGCATAAAATGTAATGTTTCGGGTTATACTAAACGTTTTGTTCCACTGAAAATAATTTTTATTTTTTGGGTAAAAAAATGTTAATTTTGAGTGAACCCACTGGCAAACTGACAAATCACTTATAAACACACACCTGTGCATAGAGCAGAACCAAAACTCCTGAAAGAATGAATTGTATTTATGTTCTATGAGCAAAGGTCCCTCTTCTTAACTCAGCAACACTCAAGAGTGAATGTCTTCCTCGCTAAGCTTTATAATCCTGCAAGCTTCTGCATGCAGGCTGATCCTTATGACTGAAGTCAATGGGGCTTCACAAAAGCACAGCGGTCTATTAGCACAGAGTAGCATGCAGTACTGGGGCTGCAATCTGTTAGCTATTCAGAGCAAGGATTGTGTTTTCTATATGTTTGGACAGTGCCTACTACATTATGGACACAACTGTCTTACTACACTACTCCACAGTTGTACATTGAGACATGTAGAATTAGCAACCTTCTAAAAGATAGAAGTGGAATGATGATTACCAGGTTATTTGTATGGGTGGGACCGTGCAAATGAAATCTTTCCTCATTACAGTCAATCAACATAAAAAAGTGAAATAAGCAGATATTGGGGTTATTGCCAACCCCAAGTATCCAAAAAACATGACTCAGGCTCCAAAATATCATGAGACTGGCTTAAACCTTGTTGGAATGGTGTAGCGAGGCAGTAGGACACCCCACAGCCCCGCTGAGGGCCGAACCTCCCCTAATCCCAACGTGGGCGGAGCCACCGGGTCAGGCGCCAGCCCCTCCGAGGTCACGGCCCCGACCCAGAAGTATAAAAGCTCGCCTGCAGAGCTCAGTGGAGCCCAGGCCAGCGAAGAGAGCAGACGTCCGTGGCCGAGCTCCCGCTTGGGAAACAGCCGCAGGCCGCAACCAGCCTGCTGAGTTACTGGGCCAGTCGAGCCTGCCCCGTGCCAGGTACCCCGAGGAGGACTGGCCAAGCCTGCCCCGTGCCAGGTACCCCGAGGAGGACTGGCCAAGCCTGCCCCGTGCCAGCTACCCCGAGGAGGAGCCGAGCCTGCCCCGTGCCAGCTACCCAGAGGAGCCAATGCTGGTGGAGAGCACCAACGACAGCAAGACGGCCCAGGTACCATACGAGGGGGAGTGTGGAAGTAGCCTGGGGGCAGCTGACCCCAGTCTGGCTGCTGCACTGCCAGAGCCGATGTTAGTGTGTTGCAGCCAGGATCCCCACTGACAGCAGCGAGTTTCCGTTGCTGCTAGGGCCCCGGGCTGGGCCGCAGTGGAGTGGGAGGACCTGTATATCCCCCCTGCCACCCACTCCTTGGGTGGCAGACTCCCCCTGTTTCCCCTGGCCTAGAGAGGCTGGGTACCTGATGGTCTATTTGCTTGCTGCCCCACCCTGACCTAGGGCCTGGGTGGCTACAAACTCTGACCCAGCCCCTGCTTAAGGGCCTGGGCCTTTGATTGACTATTTGATTACTGCCCCGCTCTCACTTAGGGCCCGGGCCGCTATAGACTTTGCCTCAGCCCTTGCTTAAGGGCCTGGGTTTCGGACCTCCGGACTCAGCCCCTGCTTATGGGCCTGAGCCCCTAACTGTGTGCCCGTTGCCCCGGACTACCACCGGACCAGAGCGAGGTGCTGGGACACCCCACAGCCCCGCTGAGGGCCGAACCTCGGCCCAAACCTACTACAGATGGTGCTGAATTATTATAAATTACTGTGACTGATATGAATAAGTGTGGTCAGTAGGAGTTTGGTATGGCTTGGTACGTCTGAATTTGCTAGAGATTCTGGGGGTAGGATTCTCTTAGCATCAGACAGTTGGTGTGGAAATTTACTGAGTGCTAAAATTGTACTTGAATGGTAAATTAAGGCTCCATCTGTGCATGTGTTTCAACATGACACTTTGAAACATGTCAGCCAATTGACCAGCTCACAAAGTAAAAAAATGCAATAACCCACCATCAGTGGACTTAGTACAGGTTGACCCTGATCAAAATAACCCCTTTTGAAGGACACAGCATTAGAAGCTCAAGTGAATGATTGATGAGAGGGTAAACATTGATTGAACTTTGGTCTGGGCTTGTTTTGCAGCCCCCTTCTAAAATATTAATTAGAAAAGATTAGTAATGAAATGCCAACAGGGCATATTTTTGGGATATCTGACTCCTTTGAGAACAAAATATATAAATGCTAAACCAAGTACAGACGTTCCCTGAGTTACGTAAACCCGACGTACACAAATCCGAGTTTACGGAAAGAGTTCCGTAAGCTAGAAATAGGAGGGGGGTTATTTTGTTTTGTTTTTTTGTATAATGGTCGGAGATACATTTCCGACTTATGCAAAATTTGAGTTACTCAAGGTGTTCTGGAACAGAGCGCTTGCGTAAGTCGGGGAGCATCTGTAAATTTGTTAGTGAGTTCCCCAATTAACATCTGAAGAGGTCTGTGATGCTGTAAGACAGAGGGTCAGGGTCCATCTGAAACCCTGCTATGAAGGACTTTTGTAGGACTTTTGAATCAGAAGGCCTTGGGGTAACCAAGACCCTGCTTCAGGGGACATTTGACAGACCAACTACCTGAGAGGGGAAAAGAAGAGAAGAAAAGTCTCCATTTAGGACTGGTAGTATACCTGCTTTGTTTGCCAATCAGAATACTGTGTAAGACTAACATAGTTACTGAGGGTTTATACTTGAGGAATTGAGGCTTGGTAGGGAGATGTGTATTATATAACCTTTATTGCTTGTGTGATTCTTTCTCAAATAAATTACTATGCATTAAGCATACTGTTTCTGAATTTTCACTGGTACCAGTAACAACCCGCCCAGCTGTGGGTCATTAAAGATCCGTTTCAACAAAACTCATGTAATTAAACAAATACATTTTGGATCTATTTTATTTGCCTTCTGGTTTTTGAGCCTGTAGTGTTCATGGCTCATGATTTCAAGCTTTTCCCAGCAACCTCGAGGATTAGAAATTTACCTAACAGACTACATATTTTAATAGAATATCATAATAAAATCACAAGAGCTGGAAACATTGAATGTTTAGGCCCGGATTGTTGTTTATTTATTGACATTTTTCAGCAGTGATGTAATGTTACTATGGGTGTGAATAACAGAGTGACCATGCTAACATCTGATAAGATGCTGAGAATATCTGTTTTAAAACCAGATATTGAGTGGACTCAGACCACTTCCCATCACTGTTTATTTAGATAATTGAAAGTGCTGTGCCCTTCCCTCCTGACAAATCTAATTGCTTTCCTAACACTATATGTTGTGAGAAGTTCTATCAAACCAAAGACAGAGCAATTACTTCATACAAGTTATTTTCTAGGACACCTTGCAAAGAAGTGTCATCCATTAAAGCAACAGTTGAATATTTTTCTCATCATGACAGGGTTGCAGAGAAAGCACCTAAAGTGCAGGCAATGATCTTTTTCCACATGTCAGGCCCAGCAGTATTTAATGCTTTTACAAAGAAGAAGATGAAGAGGATTTGGCACAGTTTGCCACTGTGTCTACAGTTGAGAGGTACTATAACTGGGAGACATGTTTATTCTTATGACGAAGCTGAGAGAACTTTGTTCAGGTTAAAATAATCTAAGGTGATGTATCTAACTTAAACTGCAACATTAGGGTTTTTGTTTGTTTTTGGAGGAGGGGTGCACTTTAAGTCTGTAATATATAATCTGACAGTATTCTTGAAGCAATTTAATGAAATCACTAAAGAACTTCACAATCCATTAAAATTCTTTTCAAACTTGCACCCATATTTCAATTTGATGCTATTTTATCATGCTTTTATTATATCAGACCTACAGAATTCAGAGTGCTCCCAAGATGCATTCATAGGACTCCTGTGAATGCACCCTAGTGGTGCAGCTACAGGGAGATCCCACAGTGATCATGGGATACATAGTTCACCTGAGGAATAGGGCCCATGTGGAAGAATGCAGGCAATACCCTATAATTATTCTGGAATATAATCCCTGCCAGAAATTTCCCTACATAGACAAACCCTTGTATAATGGAAAAAAGGTATTGATGATTTTAAACCAAGCGTTACCTCTTGTCATTGGGTGTATTCTTTCCTTTTTGTGCACATATAACTTCAATTGATACTAATGTTTCAAAAGAAAGAACAGACACTAACTTTGATACTTTTGTAACAATTTCTCCGTGTTGCATCCATTCTACATTTCAATCTAAGTCAAAATTGCAAAATAAAAGATCAATTATGTGCACTTTATCTCTTTTTAAAAGGCAATTTCAGCACATTACATGGAGGAAATTCTTGCAGAGTTGTTGTTTTATTACAATGTGAACAGAACAAAATGTATTGAAAGGAAGTATGAATCATACCTCCCCGGTGATTGACATTCAAACAGGAGCACAATTTATGAAGTTATGACTATAGTTTCGATAATTTTCTGACCACATGAGCCTGGCCTTTGTCACTTTTATATCAGTGTGTATTATCTTTTAGCATAGGCATTTCACAGTGTGAAATTTTTAACTCAAACAAGTCCATCCTGATTTTCAAAGGAACTAGATTTTTCAAAGAACTGTTTGGTGGAAAATGTATCTTAAAAATATGAAATGAATGACCATAAATGCTCTTGCTGCTTTATACAAGGTTAAATGGAGGATTCTTACTGGGAAAATTCCATGAACTTTCCATATGGTATAGAAAAATCTCCCAGAGATGAGAAAATGTATTGCCTTCATATAAAAACGAAATAGAAGAAAGTGCTGGTTTTCCATGTAGCAGAGCCAAATTAAATTTAAAATGAAAATAAATGGAGAATGGTGGAGTCAGGATTTACCTTGTTCTTTTAGATTGGCTTATGGAATACATAATAATTGCTTTTGTAAATAAACATGGAAGAAATTGGCTAATGAGCCTGTAATAGGATACAGAACTTTTACCACTATTTCCAATAGGGTTTAGCGGGCCTGATTCCAGTCTCACTTTCACAGGTGTAAATCAGGTATAATTCCACTGAAGTCAATGGAGTTACTCTGATGTAAAACACATCTGAAATCAGAATCACCAAGCAGTTGAGTAGTGGCTGACAGCCATTACTCTCCTGAAAGATGTTTGGAGGTCTATATGAAATTATTTGATAGTTTCTGTCCCTTCCCCTGTGGTCATGTGTCCACATCATAAACATGCTTCTACAGATTGGGCACCCTGTTGGCAATCTCGGTGAACAGACCGAATATTGCATGGCTGTAAAGACTCCCTCCCAGGAATGGTCCCTTCAGAACCGACTCATGGCACATGCTGATAGTGCTGAGGTGTGAGGGAGTTCACAATAACCTCTGCCTGTCTCATAGCCATTCTGTAGATAAGAGAAATTATCAGTCCAACATCTTTCACTGGCAGTGAAAGCACCCAAAAGGTGATGGGGCACTTTTTCAAAGACAAAAAGGTCAGTTAGGTATCTAACTCCTACTGAAGGTCAATGGAATTTGGGCATCTAACTTACCTTTGTACCTTTGAAAATCTCACCCTGGAGTGTGCTGGAACAATCTTCTTTCTGTAAGGTGTGGTGCATGTAACTCGGTTAATATCAGTGGAAATACAGTGGTATAAAAGGGGTATATCAGAAAGGAAAATCAGGCCCATGTGTTATAGCATGTGCTACAGCCTGTAATGATAATGAAAATATTTATTGTTTCAGCCAAGAACAATCAAATTTACTTGATTTCCTGGGGGTCGGAGGAGCTTTTTGTCATACTAAGTTCTTGAGAGTTTTTCTTAAGGTTATTTCCTCATTAAATCTGTAATTGACAAGGGACATGCTGTTCAACAAGTTCAGTGTTTTATATATGCCACAGAAATCCCACAAAGTGTCTAAAAATTCAATTCATATTAATCACTGACATCCTAATCCTTCTGAAACAAAATCTATATTCAGGGATATATTTTTTTGTCTAAAACACCACCATCTACTCTGAAAATGAGATTTGAGATTAGCTCATTAGATAGTCTTCTCATTGACTCATCCATATGAAATCTGCTATGTGCTTTCACAGTATCTGTGGATAACGAGCTTCACACAGTACCTGCATTTGTCACACATGGTGTGACAGACCCAGACTAGTGGGGTACAGGAGTCTGGTAGAGGGCAAATATACTGGTCACTGGATGAGTAGTTTTCTGTTCCCTGAGTGACCAGAGCAGAGGCTGCACTAGAGTAATCAGGAACCTGCTAGAACCAGTTAAGGCAGGCAGGCTAATTAGAACACCTGGAGCCAATTAAGAAGAAGCTGCTAGAATCAATTAAGGCAGGCTAATCAGGGCACCTGGGTTTTAAAAGGAGCTCACTTCAGTTTGTGGTGGGAGTATGAGGAGCTGGGAGCAAGAGGCGCAAGGAGCTGAGAGTGAGAGGGTGTGCTGCTGCAGGACTGAGTAGCACAAGCGTTATCAGACACCAGGAGGAAGGTGCTGTGGTGAGAATAAGGAAGGTGTTTGGAGGAGGCCATAGGGAAGTAGCCCAGGGAGTTGTAGCTGTCATGCAGCTGTTACAGGAGGCACTATAGACAGCTGCAGTGCACAGGGCCCTGGGCTGGAACATGGAGTAGAGGGCGGGCCTAGGTTCTCCCCAAACCTCCCAATTGACCTGGACTGTGGGTTCTTCCAGAGGGGAAGGTCTCTGGGCTGTTCCCCAACCCACATGGTGAATCTCTGAGGCAAGAAAATCCGCCAATAAGCGCAGGACCCACAAAGATAGAGGAGGAACTTTGTCACACTGGTGTCAAAAGTGGGATCTTGGGGTGCACAGCGCGGCGGAAGAAGGAGGGTGATTTAAAAAACAACAACAACAACAAAACTAAAAAAAGGGAGAGGGTTTATTTTTTTTCACCACAATGGATGATACAAGCTACGGCGGCCCAGCAGGAGGCTACCCGTGTCCAGGCAGCCGCCCAACAGGAGGCAGTGTGGCTGCAGCAAGAGACTAATCGCCTGCTGATGGACCAGGCTGCTCAAGACCGAGCTACGTTGCGGGAACTGGTAAACCAGATAAAGTCCCTTACAGAGCTGAATCGCGGCCATGATGGGATGCGGCTCATACAGGCCATCCATTGGCTGCAGAAAATGACACAGAAGGATGATGTAGAGGCATACCTTCTGGCCTTTGAGAGGACAGCCCTGCGGGAGGCCTGGCCTCGAGATCAGTGGTCTGGCATCCTTGCCCCATTCCTGTAGAAGGCCTACCATGATCTGCCTGAAGAGGCTGCGGCAGACTACCCCCAGGTGAAAGCAGAGATCCTGGCCAGATCTGGGGTAACGACAGCAGTGCGGGCCCAGCAGTGTCATGGTTGGAGGTACCAAAAAGACAAAACCCCGCGGTCCCAATTGTATGACCTCATCCATCTCGCACAAAAGTGGTTGCAAACAGAGTCCCGGATTCCGGAAGAGATACTAGCGGTTCTGGTCATCAACCGATACATGAGGGGACTACCACCAGACCTTCATGCCTGGGTAAGCCAGAACAAACCCTCCACCTATGACGAGGTTGTCGCCCTGGTAGAGAGGCGAAGGACAGCGAGGGAGCTGACCCGACCAGTTAAGGAAGAGGCACCCTGGGTTAAACTAGCAACACCAAGCCCTAAAGTTCGGGTGACTGGGCCACCAGGAGGGCCCAGGTGGAAAAAGAGAGAGGCTGAAGGCCCATCAGAGGCCACAAAGAGTCGGAGCACTGAGAGAGAAGAGGATTGTGGTGCTAGACTGCCCAAACCAAGAGACCGGGGAACACCTAGAACTCCATACAGATGTTATGCCTGCGGGGAGTGGGGACACATAGCTGCACAGTGTCCCAATGCTGAGGAGCCTATGCAGTGTAACCTGGGGAACTGGGCAGATCCATGCTCCCTAATCCACCTTGTGGGGGTCTCACTAACCCCACATATGTATACCAGACCAGTGAAACTAAATGGGGTAGGGACCACGGCACTGGTTGATTCGGGGAGTGTTATCACGCTTATCTCAGGGAAGCTCATGAAGCGTAGTCAGCTGCTGCAGGCTAAATGTACGGGGGTAACATGTGTCCATGGGACAGTTAGTTACTATCCCACCATCCCAGTAAAAATCAAGATCCAAAGGAACACTACTGAGGTAGCAGCGGGTGTAGTCCCTAAACTACCATACCCGGTGCTCATAGGGAGGGACTTCCCAGGGTTTGGAAACGTAGTCCCAGTAGGGGGATTGGAGAAAGATGGGGACCCTAAAATTGGTGAGGCATCCACAGCAGACTGTCAACCCCCAATCTTCTCTGAAATATCCCCAGCTTTGTTGTCCACTCCCAGACAGGGTAGAAAGACAAAAAGGGAAAGAAGGGCAGCTAAGGCCTTGGGAACCCGAATACTGACCCAAAGCCAGAGGGTCGCTCTTGTAGGTAGGCGGACCCACACAGCTGCAAAGGAGGCCACACAGGAGGGAGAAGCACCTGAGTCTGACCCCCACCCTAATGCTTCTGAACCAGTAGAGGCAACAGAGACTGGGCCCCTAGATCTTGGGCAGATTAGCCCCAGGAGAGGAAATTTTGGACGGGACCAGGCAGAGGTCCACATATCTTGGCTACATTGTGGGAAAAGGTCTGGTAAAACCCCAAGTGAACAAGTTAGAGGCCATCCAAAATCGGCCATGACCAAGTCGCAAGAAACAAGTCCGGGCATTCCTAGGTGTGGTGGGGTATTACCGACGATTTATCCCCCACTTTGCCACAAGGGCAAGCCCCCGACAGACCTAGTGAAAGCCCATGGACCTGATCTGGTGAGATGGTCTGACACAGCAGAGGAAGCATTCACAGACCTACGGACTGCCCTCTGCAGTAACCCCGTACTGATAGCCCATGATTTCACCAAGGAGTTTATCCTGCAGACGGATGCATCGGAAGTAGGGTTGGGGGCCGTTCTATCACAGATGGTCGGGGAAGAGGAAGACCCAATTCTATACCTCAGTTGGAAACTCCTTCCAAGGGAACAAAAATATGCAATGGTGGAGTGAGAATGCCTCGCTGTAAAATGGGCCATGGAAACATTGCACTACTACCTGCTCGGGAGCAGATTTGTCCTCGTGACCGACCATGCCCCTCTTCAATGGATGCAGCAGAACAAGGAGAAGAAAACAAGGGTGACCAGATGGTTCTTATCCCTCCAACCTTTCTAGTTCCATGTGCAACACAGAGCAGGGAGCTGTCATGGCAACGCCGATGGCTTGTCACGTGTGCACTGTCTGGTGTCCCAAGCTGCCCAACCCCTTGGCGTTGAGCAGGGGGGAGGGATATGTGACAGACCCAGACCAGTGGGGTACAGGAGTCTGGTAGAGGGCAAATATACAGGTCACTGGATGAGTAGTTTTCTGTTCCCTGAGTGACCAGAGCAGGGGCTGCACTAGAGTAATCAGAAACCTGCTAAAACCAGTTAAGGCGGGCAGGCTAATTAGAATACCTGGAGCCAATTAAGAAGAAGCTGCTAGAATCAATTAAGGCAGGCTAATCAGGGCACCTGGGTTTTAAAAGGAGCTCACTTCAGTTTGTGGTGGGAGTATGAGGAGCTGGGAGCAAGAGGCACAAGGAGCTGAGCATGAGAGGGTGTGCTGCTGGAGGACTGAGGAGCACAAGGATTATCAGACACCAGGAGGATGGTCCTGTGGTGAGAATAAGGAAGGTGTTTGGAGGAGGCCATGGGGAAGTAGCCCAGGGAGCTATAGCTGTCATGCAGCTGTTACAGGAGGCACTAGACAGCTGCAGTCCACAGGGCCCTGGGCTGGAACCCGGAGTAGAGGGCGGGCCCGGGTTCCCCCCAAACCTCCCAATTGATCTGGACTGTGGGTTCTTCCAGAGGAGAAGGTCTCTGGGCAGTTTCCCAACCCACATGGTGAATCTCTGAGGCAAGAAAATCCGCCAATAAGCGCAGGACCCACCAAGATAGAGGAGGAACTTTGTCACAATGGTTAGAAAGCTAAGGTACCATTTGTACACTTCACATTGTAGTTCTTTTTAAAACATCAATCACACTCTGACACTCTTCTCTGCAATGATTGGACAAGTCATTGTTCTGAATGCAGCATAAACCCCAAAGTAATTTTTCCTTAATTATTTTGGTATACTCTAGAAACTTCATAAAAAGTTCTATGGTAAAGGAGACTTGAGAGCATTTCCTATAAACAGTGAGGCTTATAGGAAAAATAAAACAACTTGTTATCTTTACTTCTCATCCTTATGACATCTTTACTCCTTGTTGTTTACTCTTTATTTTGTCACTTTTACTACATTTTTCAATAAGACAGACACTACATGATGATGAATCTGCATGAGATAAACTTGCACGCATGCAGGTTTGAATATAAGCAATAGAGGGAATGTAGTGAAACCTTCTCTTTTGTCCATCTTTCATGCTGAATTTTTATGCAGGATTTTTCATCTCATAGACAACCACAGTGCAAGTAACAAAAATTTGTGATATCTGAAATGATCTTTCACAAAGTAATCTGCAGGAAGCTGCAGTGATAGACAGCATTGCAAATATATGCACACATCAACCTACTATGCTTGGGAATTGTTACTTTTTCGAAAGAACAAATTGTGTCAACAAAAAGCTAATCTTTGAATGCATAGAACAGGGAGAAACGTAGTGGTCAGAATTTATAAAACCTTAACAATGTCAGGTCAAAATGAATAACATACAAGCCTTACAAAGGCATGATTTAATTCAACATCAAGTGCATTTTTTAAATTTTCATATTTCCATAGTTTTTACTTTTGCGCTCTTTGCAAATAGAGCAGAAATGTGAACGATATAATGCAAATGTAACTCTGAATTGTATTAGCACCTTTGGTATTGTATGTGTAAAATCTGTGTTGTATTAATCACTTTCTCGGCATGCCTGCAAAAAGCATAAAGCACCAGGCTTTCTGCAAATGTAAAAAATAATCGACTAGGAAAACAAACTGTGCAGTGTTTGGATCCAATCTCAGTCATATATTCAAGGCTCAACTTGAACAAATCTTGACTCATTCTTGGCAGGATTTAAAAGCCAACTTGCTCTCCCACAGTTATAGAAATTTGACAGCATGTTACTGTATAGATGTTCAAGATGAAGTGCCAGCAGCTGCAAATAAATCAATTATTTTCTTGGTTAGATATACTAGAATCTAAGGACAAGTATCACTACCTTGAATTCCTCCAGAGAAGGAAGAAAGGGATATGAAAATCATGGATAAGATAAAGTGGAGATTACAATACCTCATCACAGAACACAATTTACACTTTGAACTGTTTTGGTTTTAATATGGAATTATAATTTATTACTAAAAACATGTTTACTTATATACAACATACTATGGAACTAGCACCCCCCCGCCCATTTCTTTGTATTGTGTTCCAAAAAACTCTAGGTCTATTTCAATTTTTGCCTCACAGTGAGGAATGAGATGCCATAGTCATTTGAATTTGTAATTGTGAAAGCCAAGATTCATACAGCTTAAATCAGGCGGTGGCCATCCCACTGATCTCCCATATGTTCTCCCATATGAATAGGAGGCTACTCAGGTTAATTAGTCCATTGTTCCTGGTCTAGGAGATATGACACCAGCCCTGGTAGCAAATCGCTGGCTTCATATCATTGAAGACTAGATGTATACATAGAGCTCATAAATTCACATTGATATTATAAGTTGTACATGGACAGATTCCCCAAAGCATCACACCACATATCATGTTCTTTCTTCATTTGCTGTCAAAGGTGCTACCACTTTATAAATGTCGTGGTAATTTGAAATGCTTGAGAGAGATAACACAGAGGAAGGGGAGGGAATAATACTGAAGAGGTAATAATATGGAATAACTGACTTGAAACTATAAATATTATGATAGTATGCCTTGAGTGCAGGGGACTGGACTAGATGACCTCTTGAGGTCTCGTCCAGTCCTATCAGTCTATGATTAGGAAAACACATTTCTAAGACTGTTAATTTGAATCATTTGAGTATGCATTGAGATAATGGGTCAGTTAGGCCCTACAGATGATCTAGAGAGGCTATTTATTATTTTTATTATTATTTCTATTACAGTAGCACTTAGAGGACCCAAGTAAGATCATGGCCCGGCTATGCACTGGGGCACTGTACACATAGTAAGACAGTCCCTGCCCCAAAGAGCTTACAATCAAGATGAGAGAGAGAGAGTGAAAAAGGAAGTTTTTTCCTACATATAACAAATGGGGTCTGAGACACAGAATGATTAAGGGACAAATTATGGACTGGATAGAGTAGGAGAGCAGGGGCATTAGAGGCTACAAAATGTTGAATGTCCCCTGTGCCAGCTTCCTGGATCATGGGTAGCAGCATGGGAGTGGCTCCCCAGGGTCACGACTCCCTTCCCATGCAGGAGTGGGCAGAATGGGCTCCTCCTTTCCTAGTTAAAGCTCTTATATGGATAGAGCATAATAGATAATAGATGAGAAAGAGAGCAGCAACCCAGAGTTCATTTCCTGCCATGTCACTCATGATTCTGATGCATGTGAACACACAGAATCACATTTCATATGTATTATGAAGTAGTGATGGATATTCTACTCCTGGGGGAATTCTGCGCACCTTCTGCAGATTTCTTGGCTCCCCCACAGAAAAATAAGGGGGCTGAGGGTGTATGCTTTCTCACTTTTTTTTCCTGTGCCAGATAGGCACAATGGGGTTAGATTACAGCTCAGGAACTATTTTACTTATCCACTTAAAAATGCAGAACAATGATTAGCAAAACTGTATGACTTTCATGTGTGAAAGTCTGAGCAATTTAAAGTGACATTCTACATTACAGAACATCAAACACCAAAATAAAAGTAATATAATTTAAATGAAAGTCCAGGATTATAACTGGAATGCAGGGTACTGGTTACCAAGCATTTGTAACTTAACTTTCATGTGCTGAACAGTTGGGGGGTGGCGGGGTGGAGAGAGGGTTGTATGGTAATTTAAATACATTACCAAAATAAGTGAAACTGATTTGATTATATTGCATTATTTGACAAATAAAATATGTAGAATTTGACAGAATGTTGCAATCTTTTGCAGTTGTTTGCATTTTTTTGGCACAGAATTCCCCCAGGAGTAATGTTCAGAACAACTGATCAGCTGAACATTCCTCATTGTATAATACTAGATCAGACAGTACCCCATACAAAAGCTTTTTTCATTTGCACATCGGAAGGCAGAGTGGAAGAAGGGCAAACAGGTAAAACTAGAGTTTAAACTTTTGTGTATTTTAACAACGCAATCATTTTAAAATTAAAATTGCTTTGCAACGTGATTAAAAGGTAGTGGGAGACATATTCACCTGAATAATAGGCAGAAAATTATTAACAATATATCTTGTTCATATTCTTACTACCATGAAAACTGTTTAGTTTTGTTTGTATAATCGCATATTATTATTCCTACTTGGCATTTTCAAAATGGGAGCTGGAAAACACATGGCACAAAAAGAAATTAATTTTAGATGTCTTGTATAGATTCAGAGGAGACTTATAAGTTCAAAAGTCTTATACTAGCAAGAAGTCACCTGTTGCACTAATGCTGACCCAATAAAAGCACAATCCAGCAACCCTAGCCTTGTCTCTGGATCACAGAAGCCCAGGGAAACAGGTAAATAACAGTGATTTTTTTTTTTTTTTGCCTTTCTGCATAAATATTTGACTGTATCCTGAGTTTCTTGGAACTTAATACTCAGAACATCTCTGTGTTTCTCCATTCTTTGCTCATCACGGATATTTAGCCATGCTATTACAGAAGGGCACTGGGCATAATATCAGAGGAAGATAAGAATAGTAAAGAAGAGAGGAACTGAGTTAAAGAGAAGCACAGAGCATTATCTAGAGACTAGAAATCTATCTTGCTTCACAAAACACAGCTAGAGGTTGATACTTTTCTTTTGGAATGGCATGTGTATGTGTTTGAAATAATTCATTCAATGCTGGTTTCCCTGAAGTAGTCTCTCTTGGAAAGAGCATTCTTCATTTTCCCTCTGAACAAAACAAACAGAATGGCGGCTTCGTTCTGCCCCTCCTTTCCCTAGCTCTACTTCCTAAAAACATCACTATTCAGAAAAGCACATAAGCACAGCCTTAACTTTAAGTATGGGTTTAAGTCCCACTAGAGTTGACTGGAAAGCTTAAAGTAAAGCATTAAGAGCCAGTTTTTCAAAGGAGTCAATAGGAGTTATCTGGCTATATCATTTAGGCATATTTGAAAATCCCACTATCTATCAGTTTCTTTACCTGCCTAAATATTTTTGAAAATCTGGCCCTAAGTGTTTTCCTAAATAGGGCTATTCTTAAGAACATGAAAGGCTGGTTCTTAAGTGCTTTCCTAAACTGAGGCCTGGGTGATGTGATCCCTGTATAATATATAAACATTCTGTTAAGCGTTAAGAGATCTTTGTAGAAAAGAAGATGTTATAGACATATAAAATACAGTGATCACCTTTTATCACATAAATACAGAGGACTAAGGCCTGAACTGGGGTAAATTGGCATAGCTCCATTGACTTCAATAAAAGAACAATGATTAATACCATCTGAGAACCAGTTTCAAATACTTAAAAGTTGTATTAATTATCTGTATATTTGCCTCCTGTGTGGATGTTACACAAACGACTATTGATCTTTTAGCTTTTTGCCAGAGGTGTTGCTATTAAAAAATGTGTATGCATGGTAGACCTGCTTCCCTGCTGATTGGCAGAAGTAGCACATGTAAAATAACACATTCTGGGTGGGGGATGGGGAGGAATTAGCAAATATAATTTCAGCAGAAAATGAAGCAACTGAATAAATAAAGCCTCATATCTAATATTTTAAGAATGCTATTATTTATGCAGAAAAAAAATCTTCAAGCTAGTCCTTATGTTACTTACACAGTTTTTGCTTGATGGCTTTGCACAGATATGTTAATGTGGAAAGGTCCTCAGGCTCTTAGTCTGCATGGCTGAAGTTTATAGATGTGGTTGGTTTTCTTTGTTTGTAGGTTATCCCTTCCCTCCCCCGCTCCATGCACACACTCCTTGTAGGAAGAAAGAGAAGGGGGATTTGAGTTTCTATGGTGCTAACCACTGGGGGAAAGAATGAGGGAAGATTCACACTACATAAAAGGCTTGGGGTCAGCTCCTACAAGGAGCTGAGTACATGCAAGTGGAGTGGAGATGGTCCAGTACTTCCTGGAACTACTCAGCACCTTACAGGTTCAGACCCTCGGGCAGCACTCCGGTAGGAACAGGAGGGGAAAATGAGTAACTAAACAAATGTCACAGGGAATACATGGAGTATGTATCAGCTAGAGAAAACACATAGAGGCAGATCCCTAGTCCTGTCTAAGTGTCCATGTGTTGCTTGACTAATAAAAAAGGCACTTAAAACCAACTCCAGCAGCAGAGGGTTCCTCCAATGCAGTAGAATCCTTGGATAGCATAAAGGCATATACTACCTTTTCCCCGCTCCTCAATGTAGGGAGCATGTTGGGGTGGAGGGAGCATGTTGGGGTGGAAAGGGACACACCAGAAGTATTGGAGGTGGGCCTGGAGTGCACAGTGCCAGCCAACTCATAGGTGACTGCACCAGCCAATCTAATTCAGAGCAGCCTTTACACTTTTGACCTCCAGTGGTCCCAGGCTTGTGAAATGAAAATATGGTTTAAAACCTCCATTCCCTTTCCCCTTATCAGCTGTACTAGCTTTGGCACAGCTGAGGATCTCAGTCCAGGGATATCTAATTTTCTTTTCTAGGAGGCATGTTAGAGAAAATTAAAATAAAATAATAAAGGGACAACTGTCTGACATAAAATATACATTAATGAAAATTACATGTTTTCAGGCCTTATAAAAGTTCAATAATGTAACAAAATAGGGTAGAGTAAAATCACTAGTGCCAAAACCTGATGAATTAGAGGCATTATCTGAACATGCAGAATTCCAACCAGTACTGATATCCCAAATGCACTGATAAAACAACCCGTAAACTACAATATTCTTCCAAGTTTTATCTTTGAGCAGAGGAGTCAAGTCCAGCAACTGTAGGGGGAGGGGTTTTATTGTCAGGCTTGTCCTTCTGAGGTGATAAATGAGCACATTAGACATGGCAGACAGAAGCAGTTTCATCAGTATGTCCAACTCCAAATTAGGTTGGGACATGACTGTTAGAAAGTGCAGAGGAATTTTTTATTTTCACATCTTTTTATGAGTTATTAGCTCTAACAGGTCTGATTTCCTGGTGCAGCATGATTGCTGAGCAATGCACAACCAGAACGAATTGTCTCTAAACAGTTTTGCCAAGTTATACCATTTTATCATGAGTCTCACAATATTTAGTTTAGTTCTTAGGGCCCCAGCTCCCAGAGTCAAGTGATTACATTAGACTCTCAGCTATCGTTTAAAAAAAAGGTTTTAGCCCTTTTGGTTGCTGAGAAAAGTTTGACCCAACTGCACCCTAAAGGTTCAAAAACCAAAAGGCAAATGCAAATAGCCCAAAATGTAGTACACTTTTAAAATCTCATCATTTTTTGTGCAACCGGGGCCGCTAACAGGGAGTCTTGAGAGGGAGTTTGGAAGGGGAGTGGGAAGAGGGCGAGGTACACTTGCCATTCTTTAAAACCTAAAAAATAAACTACAATCAAAACTTCTGATTTAAACAAAACCCCTATCATTTACGTAGGTAACCATAGGAGAGAATGCAGGCAGAAGCCCAGCAGCAGAGTGGGGGCTATCCTGTTTATTGCGCTCAGTGCAGCATGTATGATTACCTGCCCTGTGGGCAGGTGGCGTATGTGAGCATTCGGTGCAAGGAGCTCCTGGCCCTCAGAGACCGCATACGGGCTTTGGAAGCCAGGATGGCGGAACTGAAAAAGCTAAGAGAGGCAGAGAGGTATGTTGATGAGGCTTTCTGGGACACTGTAGATTTGTCCTACCTCCAGTCAGACAGCACCTGCGCTGTTAAGGAGGACGAAAGGTTCAGGGAAGGAGAACAGTCAACAGGAGCTGACAGAAACCTTCCCAGAGTTGGGACCCTTCTTCCAGATGATGTTGGGGTATCCTCTCACACTCCAGGGGAGGGAACTCCAGTCATTAGGAAAAGGCAGGTGTTAGTATTGGGAGATTCGATCATTAGAAACATAGATAGCTGGGTTTGTGATGACCGGGAGAACCATATGGTGACTTGCCTGCCTGGTGCGAAGGTTACAGATCTTTCGAGGCATCTAGATAGCCTTATGTGCTGGGGAGGAGCCGGTAGTCGTGGTACATGTAGGTACCAATGACATAGGGAAGGGTAGGAGAGACGTCCTGGAGGCCAAATTTAGGCTGCTATGAAAGAGACTGAAATCCAGGACCTCTATGGCATGCTTCCAGTTCCACGCGCAGGGCCAGGTAGGCAGGCAGAGTTTCAGAGTCTCTATGCGTGGATGAGATGATGGTGTAGGGAGGAGGGGTTTAGATTTATTAGGAACTGGGGAAACTTTTGGGATAGGGGGAGCCTATACAGGAACGATGGGCTCCACCTAAAGCAAAGTGGATCCAGACTGCTGGCACTTAACATTAAAAAGGTTGAAGAGCAGAGGAGCATGTGGATCGGACAGAGACTTCTCTTAGAGGAGAGTCTATTGATAGTGATTCTCTAGGTTTTAGTCAGGAGGAGAGGATGGAAGAGGATAAAGTATGGGCCAGATCAGACGAGAAACATTCACATAAAAAAGAATCTGACACATCAGAAAAGGGCAGACAAATAAACAGTGACAAGTTTTTAAAGTGCTTGTACACAAATGCTAGAAGTCTAAATAATAAGATGGGTGACATAGAGTGCCTTTTGTTAAAGGAGGATATTGATATAATAGGCATCACAGAAACCTGGTGGAGTGAGGACAATCAATGGGACACAATCATTACGGGGTACAAAATATATCGGAAGGACAGAACAGGTCGTGCGGAGGGCGGGGAAGAGGAGGGAGTGGGAGAGTGGCACAATATGTGAAAGAAATCAAATGAAGTAAAAATCTTAAATGAATCCACATGTTCCATAGAATCTCTAAGGATAGTAATTCCATGCTCTAATAAGAATATAACAGTAGGGATATATTATCAACCACCTGACCAGGACAGTGATAGTGACTATGAAATACTAAGGGAGATTAGAGAGGCTATCAAAATTAAGAACTCAATAATAGTGGGGGATTTCAATTATCCCCATATTGACTGGGTACATGTCACCTCAGGACAAAATGCAGAGACAAAATTTCTTGATACTTTAAATGACTGCTTCTTGGAGCAGCTGGTACAGGAACCTACAAGGGGAGAGGCAATTCTCGATCTAGTCCTGAGTGCAACACAGGATCTGGTCCAAGAGGTAACTATAACAGGACTGCTTGGAAATAGTGACCATAATATAATAACATTTAACATTCCTGTGGTGGGAAGAACACCTCAGCAGCCCAACACTGTGGCATTTAATTTCAGAAAGGGGAACTATGCAAAAATGAGGAGGTTAGTTAAACAGAAATTAAAAGGTACAGTGACTAGAGTGAAATCCCTGGAAGCTGCCTGGACACTTTTCAAAGACACCATAATAGAGGCCCAATTTAAATGTATATCCCAAATTAAAAAACACAGTAAAAGAACTAAAAAAGAGCCACCATGGCTTAACAACCAAGGAAAAGAAGCAGTGAGAGATAAAAAGGCATCTTTTAAAAAGTGGAAGTCAAATCTTAATGAGGTAAGTAGAAAGGAGCATAAACACTGCCAAATTAAGTGTAAAAATGTAATAAGAAAAACCAAAAAGGAGATTGAAGAACAGCTAGCCAAAAACTCAAAAGGTAATAACAAAATGTTTTTTTAAGTACATTTTTAAGCAGGAAGCCTGCTAAACAACCATTGAGGCCCCTGGACGATCGAGATACAAAAGGAGCACTTAAAGACGATAAAGTTACTGCGGAGAAACTAAATGAATTATTTGCTTCAGTCTTCATGGCTGAGGATGTTAGGGAGATTAACAAACCTGAGCCATCCTTTGTAGGTGACAAATCTGAGGAACTGTCACAGATTGAAGTATCACTAGAGGAGGTTTTGGAATTAATTGATAAACTTAACAGTAACAAGTCACCGGGACCAGATGGCATTCACCCAAGAGTTGTGAAAGAACTCAAATGTGAAATTGCAGAACTATTAACTATGGTTTGTAACCTGTCCTTTAAATCAGCTTCTGTACCTAATGACTGGAAGATATCTAATGTAACGCCTATATTTAAAAAGGGCTCTTGAGATGATCCTTGCAATTACAGACCGGTAAGTCTAACGTCAGTACCAAGCAAATTACTTGAAACAATAGTAAAGAATAAAATTTTCAGACACATAGAAGAACATAAATTGTTGGGCAAAAGTCAACATGGTTTCTGTAAAGGGAAATCATGTCTTGCTCCAATACTTCTGTTAGTCTTAAAGGTGCCACAGGACCCTCTATTGCTTAATTTATTAGAGTTCTCTGAAGGGGTCAACAAACATGTGGACAAGGGGGATCCAGTGGATATAGTGTACTTAGATTTCCAGAAAGCTTTTGACAAGGTCCCTCACCAAAGGCTCTTACATAAAGTAAGTTGTCATGGGATAAGAGGGAAAATCCTTTCATGGATTGAGAACTGACAGAGAACAAAAGGGTAGGAATAAATGGTAAATTTTCAGAATGGAGAGGGGTAACTAGTGGTGTTCCCCAAGTGTCAGTCCTAGGACCAATGCTATTCAACTTATTCATAAATGATCTGGAGAAAGGGGTAAACAGTGAGGTGCAAAGTTTGCAGACAATACTAAATTGCTCAAGATAGTTAAGACCAAAGCAGACTTTGAAGAACTTCAAAAAAATCTCACAAAACTAAGTGATTGGGCAACAAAATGGCAAATGAAATGTAATGTGGATAAATGTAAAGTAATGCACATTGGAAAAAATAACCCCAACTATACATACAATACGATGGGGGCCTAATTTAGCTACAACTAATCAGGAAAAAGATCTTGGAGTCATCATGGATAGTTCTCTCAAGACGTCCACACAGTGTGCAGCAGCAGTCAAAAAAGCAAACAGGATGTCAGGAATCATTAAAAAAGGGATAGCGAATAAGATGGAGAGTATCTTATTGCCCTTATATAAATTCATGGTATGCCCACATCTTGAATACTGCATACAGATGTGGTCTCCTCATCTGTATAAAAAAGATATACTGGCATTAGAAAAGGTTCAGAGAAGGGCAACTAAAATGATTAGGGGTTTGGAACGTTTCAAATATGAGGAGAGATTAAAGAGGCTAGGACTTTTCAGCTTGGAAAAGAGGAGACTAAGGGGGGATATGATAGAGGTATATAAAATCATGAGTGGTGTGGAGAAAGTGAATAAGGAAAAGTTATTTACTTGTTCCTATAATATAAGAACTAGGTGCCACCCGATAAATGAATGGTCAGCAGCTTTAAAACAAATAAAAGGACGTTCTTCTTCACACAGTGCACAGTCAACCTGTGGAACTCCTTGCCTGAGAAGGTTGTGGAAGGCTAGGACTATAACAGGGTTTAAAAGAGAACTAGATAAATTCATGGAGGTTAAGTCCATTAATGGCCATTAGCCAGGATGTATAAGGAATGGTGTCCCTAGCCTCTCTTTGTCAGAGGGTGGAGATGGATGGCAGGAGAGAGATCACTTGATCATTACCTGTTAGGTTCACTCCCTCTGTAACACCTGGCATTGGCCACTGTCGGTAGACAGGATACTGGGCTGGATGGACCTTTGGTCTGACCATTCTTATGTTCTTATGTAAAACCAGTTCTTGTGATTTATAAATCCCCCCCTTGGATTAGAAATACTTCTTAAAGTCAGAATAACCAGCCAAGGAGTATATTCTTGATATAAGTGGGATCCTCTGGTGTTGCAGAGCTGTTATGGAGGCTCTCACACAATTCCACGTCTCTGCTCTTGCTGTAGCAGGGATATGTGGGTGTGGCTAGAAGCAAAAAGGACATTGCCAGGAAATCCCAGTGCTGCACTGGTCCTTAGCTGCCTTTGCAACTCGGGTCCATTTACAGTCATCATAAACTACAACAGCCCTGGAGTAACCAGGAGGTTGTTTGAACCCAGTGCGGGGGATGGAGCCCTGATCACAGCTGCGGCAGGATGAGAGGAGTATAGCAGGGAGCTTTATGCCACCCTTGCATGCACTATGCTCTGTACAGTTCAGGCACACCTCAGGATCTGGGCCAGGCTCTTTAACCTGTCATTTTAAATCCAGAATTTTAAACACTAAGAATCGCTGTGGGACTAGCCAAGAGAGTTGCAAAATAAGACAATCTTCTGGGGAGGATGAGGACATCTCGCCTACCGCTCAATTTGCCTCAAGGTTGGGAAAGTCTTTTTTCCTCACTTATCTGCTCTTCTGAACTCCAGCAGGTCTTATTGAGCAACATGAAAAACTATTTTTAAAGAGCTTCCAGACTGCCCCTCAGGACCATCTGTCTGAATTACCCAGGTGATTTTTTTCTCCCTTTGTGTACAAAGGAAATTGTCATTTCAAGCACATTATAATTACAGTACATTAGCAAAAAGCAAGAAAACATGTTGCCCTGTTTCCTGGCTGGTCCACTGTTTTTGTTAGTAGATTATTGGAGGCCCTATGGGCTGGTGATGTACTTACCATATTTCATGTGGGTTTGGTTTCTCCCTGAGTTAAACAGAACACATACGAAGGCCTCTGCACAGCATTGCACTGTCCATAAGAAAAATACACATTCTGCATTTAATAAAACAGGCTCAGCACTATTTCTCATTTAATAAACTTTACCTTATGGTGGGATAAAAGTTAGGTCTATGCTATGTCCCCTAGTACCAAATGGGGTTAAAATTTCACATCAAAACAGATGATAAACTAAGCACACAATCTGGATTTTTGTCAAATTCGTGAGGCCCCCTTTCTCTCTCTTTCTCCTTTTAACAATGTTAAATAAACATGGGGCTAAATCCTAAAGCCATTAGTGAATTGTGACTCAGTCCTCATTCAGGCAAATTGTTCTCTGAAGCAATGGGAGTTTGGCTTGAATACTGGCTGTGTAAAAACTTAGGATTTAAATTATTGCACAAACACTTTCCTATAAATTCTTTTAAAATGTAATTTCCTCCTCTTAAGATGAAAGCCTAAGTGTGGTGGCATATCACAAGATCTTCTGCACCATTTAAGCCCTTCATAGGGGCTGTCTTAGCAAGGAAATGTTGGTCTGCCAATCGGAAAGCCACAGGTAGGATATCCACCCAGCCTGAAATACATCAACACAGACCAGTTTGTCACAAATATCTATGAGAGTCTCTCTAAGTTTCATTTGTTTGTTTTTTTGTAGAAAAAATATCACCTCAGGGTCCCACTAACATCATAAATCATTTGAGCTTCATTCAGTTGTTTTTATGATGTTAAAAACATCTCAGTAGAATGACTTCATTGTATCACATGCTAACCCATGTTTATTCTCCATTTATTCTCAGTGACAGAGGAATTGTTAGCCTAACTTGGGTGAAACTGGCATGGCAGGTGAAGTTCTGGACCTATTGAAGTCAATGAGAATGTTGTCGCTGATTTCAATGGGGCCAGAATTTCAATGCTTTTGTTTCCAGGAAACTAAACTATCTACACATATATCCAGACCCTAATACTTAGCATATTTTGATTTGTTCTGAGCATTAATATCTTATTATTTTTCCTTGTATAGTTTTATTAGCTCATCACTTCCTTAACAAGACTTTTAGTCAACAGATAATAATGCAACGTCTAGATTCCAATTTCTGAATTGAGAATATGCCAGTTTTCTATTATAAATGGTTGCTTTTCCATTTTCACTTCTTCGGTGTGCAGTCATGTGTGTTTCATTCGCAAAGAGTGAAGCAGAATGCAGTTTAAGTAAAATAAGTGAAACATTATTAAACTGTGTGTACTGTTCTGTCCATGTGGTACTACCAGCCTAACTCCCTGCGTTCCCCATTCCACTAGTGTCCCATCAATAACAGTCCCTCCAGAGAAGATTGTCCCTCAGATTCAAGTTACACTGCTCATGATATATCTTCCCTATTGTCATTGTCTATGCAATTATGTTCACCACTTTTACAAGACTATGATAAATTTTGTACAAAGTATGCCTTGTGAGGTATTATTTGAAAACTGCTGAACATTATTGTCCTAGTAAAATATGTGTATCAACACTGTATGTGAAGTTATAAGATTCTGCTGTACAGCATTGTTATAACATTCATCAAGGTTAAGAAAAGCAGGCCCAAACCAGTTTTTCAGAGACAAAGACACACTTACACGCCAGCAAGGTGTTAAAGAGCTATCACCAGCTTTAGTAGCCATTCTCCAGCAATGGGAAGGTGTGAATGACAAATTTAAATTTAATCATAAGGATGGTTCAACCCTCCCCTCCACAAAAGACTGCTTTTTGCCTGCACCACAACTTGGGGTAATCCTCAAAGAGGAGACAGTGGTATGAAAATGAGAGACAGTGGCCTCCAACTCACCTCTCTCCTCCGTCGTCTGTGCTCAGGATATCAATGACTCTCAAAGAACTGAACTAAGGGGGAGGTGTCCCAGACTGAAAGGAGACCCAGCCTGTGAAATTTACCGCATCGTACGGTGCGACAAAACCTTTTGCTTTTAAGTTCACTTAGCTTGTTACGTTAGGTATTAGCTTGCATTTTACCCGTTTATTTTCTTTTGTAACCAATCCTGACTTTTATGCATCACTATTAAACACTTCAAATGTATCTTTCTGTGGTTAATAAACTTATATTATTGTTTTATTTTAACCAGTGCGTTTGCATTAGAGTGTGTGGGGAAACTCCATTTAGGATAACAAGATTGGGGTATTATCATTTGCCTTTGAAATGGTGGACTTTCTATTAGCTTGTATGGGTCAGAAGAGTACTGAGCAGTACAAGACATGCATTTCTGGGGGAATAAGGCTGGAACTAAGAATTTGTGAGTGTCCCCCGGTATGTAATTCATGAGTGACTGGTCAAAGTGCTCATGTATTTAGCTGGAGTGAATTTCCATGCTGAAGGCAGTGTGAGAAGGCCAGGAGTGGCTGTTCTGACAGCAAAGGAGAGAAAAAGACACACCAAGGTAGAGAATTAAGGGGACACAGCTGTTCAATGGTCCCCTTTATACCCTGGGGAATGACACAGATCAACCATCATATCTATTTTACATAAATTTTAATATAAACATTAAAAACAAATAATTGATGCCCAGACTCCCACCTCAGCCAGAGGTTGTTAGCATATAGCTGAATTGGAGTCTCTCTTCTTTACCACAGACTCAGACAGTTACATAGTCTGTGAGATAGCTTGGGCTCCTCAACAGGTGATCACACTGGGAGTGACCTATTTCTGTCTCCCTGTCATCCGTCTCCAAGTCTAGCAAACTATCTTTATGTGGAGGTTCCTCCCTCCCTATAGGGTTGGCATCCAGATGGCTCACTGTCTCTCCATTCTGTGATTATCTCAGTATCTCTGCAGGGTCTCTCTGGGTATTGTATCTGATGGCTCGTAAGTGCCTCCAGTTCCTTCAGATCACTTGTCCCTCTTTTGTAGTCAACTACTATGACCAAGAGGCCACTTCACTCCTCACTACTCCTTTAGTCCATTCCTTCTGGTCTCTCTCTAATGGCTGTTTTTTATAGGCGTGCCAGTCTCCAGGACTGGTAGTTGCTTAACTGACCTGTTGTACTCTAGTGCCTGCTTTCTTTGATTGTTTGCAATCTCCTCTCATCAGCAGTATCTCCATCCTCCTGGCTGCAAGAGGTCTGCCTTCCTTGGTAGCAGGGTTCCAGTCTTCCTCATTAGTACCTGTGCTGGTACCCCTATGATGGAGTACTCCTGTGTGCCAAATATGCTAACGAGGGGTCTGAACCAGAAGACACAGCCTTATGTAACAGACTTTTAGCTGTCTTCGCAACTGATTCCATCTTACCATTCATTACACTGTGGGTATGCTGGAGAGGAGGTGTTGTGGTCAAACTCCCATTTGCATGCAAATATCTTGAATTCTTCTGATGCAAATTGGGGTATATTGTCAGTGAATACAGTGTCTGGAATGCGATATCTCACAAAGCAGGCCTTCTGTTTGCCAATCACTGATTTGCTTCTTGTACAGGGAGGACGTCAACCTCTCAAAAATTTGAATTGTAGTTCACAGTAAGCAAGTACTGCTTTTCCTTGAAAGTAAATAAGGCCATTTCTATCTTCTCCTGTGGTTGGGAGGGGAGCTCATGTGGTAACAGAATCTTTTTCTGATGGTGGTTATCACATGACTGGCTGGTGTCACACTCTTCTATCAGTGAGTGGGGGTGTATTCTTTCTCAGCCAGTAAACACATTCTCAAATCTATCTAAGAAAACTGCTATTGCCCAGCTATTAGGCATTTATTTCTTTGCATAACATCCTTACATAATGAGGCAGGGACAACAACTCTCTGTCTTCAAACTATGATTCTATGTACTTAGCTCATCCTCATTTTGAAAATGTGGTTCTGCTTCTACTGGTACTTGGCTTTTGTGCTCTGGCCACTCTAGTCGCTCTCTCTCGTACTCGTAGTTGGATGTCCTTTTCCGTTGCCTCTTTGAGTTCCATCAATTTCGCTGTTGAAAGAGAAAGATAGTGCAGTATGTTAATGGAGTCAATGACCTGATCTTCTTTCCCCAGTTCACTGATGCTGGGTATCTATGCCCTGTTCAGGATGTCAGTGAATACCAGTAATCATCCTGGATAATATCTGATCTCTACCTGGCAGTGCTGGGGTTGCACGAAAAGGCACTGCAATCTCTTTGGAGCTCTAAGAAGAGGCTTTGCCAAGACTTTCTCTAGGGATTTGTGGGTCTGCTTGCACTATTACTATGGGTGGCCATAGGTGTACTGGTGGAATCACTCCACTCTAAAAGCTCTTTTTTTTCTAGTTGGAATAACCCTGTTCAGTCTCTGACAAGGCTTTGCTGGCATGAGTGACTGGCTGCTCCTGAAAAAGATCCTTTCTCCAATGCATCACACTGAAGTGTCAGTGGCTGTCCTGGCTGGTAGTACTCTAGGACAGGATCATTCATAATCATTTGTTTCAACATGTCCAATGTTTGGTGTTGGGCACCTCCCAGTCACACTCAACATCCTACTGTGTAAGCTGACATACATGTTCCACTACAGCAGCCAGATGTGGACAGAACTTGCACAGAAAATGTATCATGCTTATGAAGCAACCATACCCCTTTCACATCCACTGGAGCTGGCATGTCTGTTTGCCTTGCTGTTGTTGGGATCTGCTTTCAGTTTGTCCGCTGTGAGTAAATGTCCATCGTATGTCACTTCACACTGTTTGAGTCACATGTTTTTTCAGGGTTGAGTTTTATGTTCTTGTCCCTGGATCTCTGGAGACAAGTTTGTAGTTTTTGTTCATGTTTTCATTCAACTTTTGTATCAATGCTCCCTTGACTTACAATGAGGATTTCATCTGTCATTATTTTCATCATAGGCAATCCTTCCAGCTTTTGAGTGAATCTTCTCTGGAACACCTCTCAGCTGAGCTTATGTCTATCAGAATGCATAGCCATCTGTAGCAAACAAATGGTGTTGCAAAAGTTGTCAGCAGGCTGGACTCTTTATCCAGGCTTATGTTCCAAAACCTTTTCCTCACATCACAGTCTATAAAACTCTGCCTTTGGAAAGTTCTGGAAAGATGTGATCAATTGTGGGTAGTGGGTAGTACCCATTTTAGTGTCTTTGGGTCTATGCAGAGGTATAATTTGCCTGATAGTGTCTTTACCACCATTGTGCTGCTTACCCAGGCTGCAGTGGCCTCTAAAGGTGCTGTGATACCCCTGTACTGTGGACATTCAAGTTTCTTGCATACTGAATTACGTAGTGCCACTGGAATTCTCCTTTGTAGTAAGCACACAGGTTCCACTGTAGGGTCTACTTCCAGTCACAGCTTTCCTTTGGACACCCATCTCTTTTGAAAACACCCTATTGTGCTTTTAAAATTGTCTCTTTTGTCCATGGGATTCCCCCTTTTGCTTCTTGCACTGCAGCTATAAAATTCTGATACTGCGCCCTTCTATAGCTGTTTTCCCCAAGAGGAGCCTGTGATGCTTACCAGGCACCACCATAAACTTCACTTGATACTACCTGTCAATTTCTAGGATAGTTACTACGAGACCATATTTTCCAGTGGGCTACATTATGCTTTCATTGTACTTTATTAGATTGCACCTGCTATCTGTAATGGGAGTGTTCAAGTCCAATTCACCCCAAGGAATCACATTGCAGGAATGCCCTCTATCCTATAAGTCTTGGAACACCAAGGACATACCAGAAGAGTGGAGGGAAGCTAATGTTGCATCAATATATAAAAAGGGTAAATGGGATGACCCAGATAATTATAGACCTGTCAGCCTGACATTGATCTCCAGGCAAAATAATAGAGTGCTCTTACGGGACTTGATTAATAAAGAATTAAAGAAGGGTAATATAATTAATGCCATTCAACATGGGTTTATGGAAAATAGATCCTGTCAAATGAACTTGATACATTTTTGATGGGATTACAAGTTTGGTTGATAAAGGTAATAGTGTTAATATAATATATTTAGACTTTGACTGAGTACTTCATGACATTTTGATTAAAAACTAGAAAGATAAAAAATTAACGTGGCATACATTAAAAGGATTAAAAGTTGCCTAAATGAAAGGTATCAACATCTAATTATAAATGGAGAATCATTGCTGAGCGGTTGTGTTCCTAGTGGGGTTCAACAGGGATCAGTTCTTTGTTCTACACTATTTAACATATTTATTAATGACCTGGAAGAAAAACTAAAATCATCACTGATAAATTTTGCAGATGACACAAAAATTGGTGGAGTGATAAATAATGAAGAGGTCAGGTCACTGATACAGAGTGTTCTGACCCAACAGCCTGGACCTGATATGCTCTCAGACTCAAGGAAAGAGTCAAGTTGTGATCATTGCTGTGTGGTGTGCCATCCGCCCTTGTACAAGCCTGACTGAAACTTTCTGGCACCTTCCTCTGCTCTTACACGCTGCTAAAATGTTTCAATTTGTAACCTTCCTTTCTATGCTGTCCTAGTGCAGGCACTTCTTCTTTACCATCTCATACTGCCTCCCACAGAAAATGCATCTCACTATGAGTATGAAACCTTGGTCACCTGCTCTCCTTCACTGTTGTCTCATTGCATGTACTTCTGGGTTTGTTGTGCTTCCCAGGACTTTCATCCTTTCTCTTGTGGCTTCTCCTATACGCCCCATGTCTAAGCATCTATTGATTGTGAGATCACTTCCCAGAGCAGCCACTCCCGCAGGTGGTGATCTCAAGTGCTGAAGACTATCCTGTTTCAAATCAGGGAGTCTGTCAAGTCTCCCAACTTACGTGTAGCAGCCAATGCATGTCAGGCAGTAACGTAGGGGTCTATCCCCTCCTAAGATTGGTCTCTAGTGAAAAACCTGTGTCATGTGGTATTTTGTTTTGCTTTGGGGAGGCATAGTTCCCCAGGATTCTCAGGACTGCTGTAAAGCTTGAGGCAGTGGTGGTGAGTGGTTCACAGTGCTGCAGACACCTGCTTTGTTCCCATTAAGGTAAAGTAACAGTTTTACTTTCTTGCTATTGTTGTCCTCCTGTTTGGTGAGTTCTGGCTACAGCTCAAACTCCTCCTTCCACTGGGTCCATCGCTGGGTTAGGTTTGTGTCTGCAAAATGCAGAGCTCCAGTGGGCTTCAGACCCAGTTCCACGGCTCCTGCTGCCAGCTGCTGCACTTCAAAGAACTTACAGCTCAGCCACTGCCACCATGTTTCATTGACAAAATGTGAAGCTGAATGCAAGTTTAGTTGAACAAATCAAACATTATTAAATCCCATGGACTGCTCTGTGGCCGAGTTCTACCCCATGTGGCTGAGTTCTTTCCAGCCTAGCTCCCCATGATTCCTGTTCCACAGGTGGTCTGTCAGTAACAGAGACTTTTTGACTCCAGTTCCAGTGATCATGATACAATGTGTTTCTATATAGTTGCTGGTAAAGGTAGGCATTTTCTTGGATCACATAAGCCTCATCATTATTAGAATAATGGGGTTGACCCACTGATTTGGTATGAAAATGAGCTATGTTTCTTTTCTTAAAGCACACAGAAAGGGTACTAATAGCACCCTGAAGAAATATTTAATGTGTTTTTTATGAATCACACCTAGTAATTTATTGCAAGTTTGTGGCAAATGGATTTCTGATGAGGCTTCTGCTAAATCAGGAGCCTCTCTACTCTGAGATGATGTATAATTAGAGCCTGATGAAAAGTTCTGGGGACACTCAAGTGCCAACTACTTCATGTGATTACAATGTTTGGAATTCTTCAAGTACTTCAAGGAGAGCCAGCCAAAAAAGTTCTTTGCCAGGAGTAATGCCTTTAGAGCAAGTGATGCTCTACTTCTCTAAGAATCTAATTAATCTTTTTTGTTTTAGTGCTTCCTTGTGGGTTGCTGTGATAATCACTGGCAAATTCCTAACGAATTCCTATGGAGCCATGTGCTCTTACACACAAGCACAAACTCTTCCCTTAAGGAGCTGTCTGTGGATGATTACAGATGTGGATATAAAAAAATATATTGTCTTGTTTATTCTAGGTAGGATTGATGCAGTATTACAAATAAATCCTCCTTTACCTGTTTGTTTTTTCATTTAGTGGAAAATTAAAGCGTTATAAAACAACAAGTGTCTCTGCAGCATTTAAAAATTACTGTGCATATACCACACTAGTCTTTTTGGAGTATATTTGTCATTTTGTGATTGTAGCAAAACTAACAGCTTTCTGGTTTTGTTGCCTCTCAGTACAACAAACTAGAGTGATTCTGTTTTGGTTTAATGCCTGGATAACATTCTTTTTTATTCTGAAATTTCAGATTCACCTTTATCCAGCTGATATTATTTAAATAAATATCAATTTTTGGTATGCAGTTCATATACTTTTAATTAAGTTATTTGCTTTAAAACCAGAATTTTTCCCTTGTGTTTCCGCTCTGGACTATCTCAGATCAATGTGTAAGGATGACAAAGAACTCCAGTGTCAAAATTACCCAGGCTACAGGTGATATGCAGGGTATTAATAGTGTAGCTTTTGAAGTAATATTTTATTTTGAATAGCGTAATAAACAATAGCTGGCATCATCAAACCTGAGAGTTATTGTGAGCATGAAGTGAGTTTTGAAACCTCAAGATAGAGGGTAACCACAATTCCATTAAAGTAGAGAATTGAGTCAAAGATGTTCCCATTACTACTGCAGTGATACAACAAAATGAAATATGGGGCTATTTCCACATATCACTCCCATGATGAATGACAATATAAACGTAGATGCACTTGGAAAAATACAACACATTTGAGCTTTGTGCCTGATAGAAGCTACAGGAAAACTCTGTGAGCCTTTTAGATCAGAAGTTAAAAAACAATATGAAATAGAAATTTAGCAAGATGTTCTTAACAGATTGCTGGAGATGTTAAATTAATTGAAATGGGAACTAGGGATGAAAAATACATTGTGTGACTGACATTTAAACTCTCACCTTTGAAAAGGAAGCAAGACCTGAGTCCAGAGTAAATGCTCATTATTCACTAACCTACGTTGTCACTTGGTGACAGTACCATATACTGCTCCCAAATTGACATTTTAGAAAATAAAATCATTTTTTCAATAGGATCAGTAAGAGTGTATTAAACCTTTGATAGAATGTTTATTCAAAGGAATGTTTAAGTGGCTCAATGTTTATTGGTATTAAGGCCAAGAAAGCTATCACCAACATTTGTGCTAAATCAATGTCAAGCTCGCAAAGTAAAGGCCTCAAAAGTAATGAAATTCTAAATAAGGTTTCTTCTGCAATATTAACTTGCCACATGGAAAATATTACCATATTTTAAGGTTACATTGATGATACAAACACTATTAAAACACATTTTAAATTTAATTGGGAACAGAAAAGGAAATAATTTAATCACTGCTACATTAGGAAGCAAAAGTTGTGAAGCCAGGCTAACCAGCGACATCTACTTCCTGAGAAAACATCATCCCAAGAGGACTTACCCTCTAATGCTTAACTATCTGGTCCAATTTCCATTTAGTTCAAACCCTCTTATTTCTTTCCCCAGACCTGAAGAAGAACTCTGTGCAGTTTAAAAGCTTGTACCTTCCACAAACAGAAATTGGACTAGTAAAAGATATTACCTTATCTACCTTGTCTCCATCATATCTTGGGATCAACATGACTATAACACCACTGCAAACAGTTTATCTTTTAGACAGATATCCTGTCTTGATTTAAAGACTTCAAGTGATGGAGAATCTACCACATCCGTAATTACTCTGTTACGACTATTCTTATTCATTATTTGTATTAGACTAGCACTCAGTCTGCCCAACAGAGCTTACAGTGTAAATAGACAAGACAGACAAAAGAGAAATAGAGGCACAGACAGGTGAAATCATTTGCCTGAGGTCACCCAGTATGTCAGGGTGGCAGAGCTGGAAATAGAAGCCTGATATTCTGAATTCCAGTGTGGTGCTGGGCCAAATAGTTGTAATGGAGTAATTAAAAATGTGGTAGATTCTCTATCACTTTGAAGTCTTTTGGCATAGTTAGTTTCTCAGAAACTCTGCTTTTGTTTCCTGATCTTTGAGTGTTTAATTTTATATCCTAAGCATGACATTAATGCTAGCTTTTAAAAATAAATCCTCCTCCCTCACCCTCCCCTTTTTTTATTTGCAAAGAAAACAAAACCCAAAAATCCACAGACTATGAGTTGCCTAAGTCATTTTGAAGGGGACTCCCTCATTATGGAGAAACATTAAAATACTTTATAAACTAGCTGTCTAGGTTCTCCTACTATGCCCATCTGCAATAGGGTGTTCATCCCACACAGAACTGGAAAGGGTTAAGATGGCCAGGCAGGCCAATTCACTCCACAGGCTGCACCTGGAGGAGGAGCCAGGGAGCAGGGAACTAATTAGAAACAGGTTCTGCTTTTCAGGAACAGGCCGGGCCTGTATAAAGCCAGGTAGCTGGCAACAGATGGGAGCTGCTGGGAAAGGTTTCAGGAAGGCAGTCAGCAGAAATTTCCTGGGAAGAGGGAGGAGGGTTTTGGAGCTGGTACACCTAGATAGAGAATGGGAACCAGGAGTCAAGGAAGCAGTCTAGGGAAGGAGCAGTCAGCAGTCAGTCTAGGGAAAGCCCGGAACTGCTGAGCTGAGGGTCCCTGAACTGGAACCCAGAGTAGAGGGCGGGACTGGGTTCCCCTACCAACCACTGAGGGAATGGCACCATTGGACAGTGAGAGGGAAGACTGCCTAGGACTGCTAAGGAGAAGGGACTTTGCTACTCCAAAAGGAGGGAACACTGAGTGACCTGGCTAGAGGTCTGAGTCATGAAGAGAACGCTGCGGTTCCTGGAATGAGAGGGAGTCTGCAGACCAGAGGGAGAGACAGAGCAATGGCATGTAAACCACAGAAGGGGGCGTTGACCTCGAGAGCTAATCTCCAGAGTGACCAGGAGAAGGTGCCAGACCAGCGGTGAGTAGAGCACCCTATCACATCATTATTATGGCATGAGTGCCTATTTCGCATTGACATTTAAGTCTTGCCTATACTTTTTTTTGTAATAGCTTTCATTCACATTGACCCAGCATGGCACCCTCTAATAGTCCTCACAATACAATATTCCTCATATTCATCCTACATTTTATTACTTATAATCAAAAAACATTGTTACTAAATCTTTCCATATACTGCACAAAAGAAAAGGGAGAGTGAAATATCACATTTCTTTCAATTATTCATAGGTGCGAGGAAATGAAACGATTCGTTGTGCACTGCCATAACATAATAAAGCTGTCAATGCCTGACAAAAGGCAGCCAATACATGGCCATTGGGTTTCCAGTTAGAAGATGAACTTCAAACACCTTGTTGGACGTGGTTTAATTTTGGGCCAGCTCGATCTAAATTGTTCACCTGATGACATAAATTTAACAAGTTAAATACACTGTATCCATAGGACCAGATTATGCTCATTAGCCACTGCCAGCATGTGGGGCAATATGGAATTTCACAGCCCTGAGGGGCACTCCAGGCACTACTGTATACATACATCAGCATAGTGGGGTGCGGCGTACTCTACTCTGCACAGCCAGCTAGCTCTGCAGGCCAGTGTGGAGGATGGAGGATATAGCCTCATCTCACCCCTTTGATTCGTTGCAAACTGTGAGCAATAGAGAGCCCAGAATCTCCAGTTGTTCCTGTTCTCTGCATGATGGTTTGAATGGGAAGATCAGGAATAATCTGGTCCATAACAAACACAACCAAGGAAAGGCATTTCTTTCTTGTTTCATCAAGAAATTTACAACTCAGTTCTCAGTCCTATCAGACTGCTGGGTAAAAACCAGATGACCTGTTCATGTGAAATACTATTGCCAGATTTCATTTCAGCACTAAATACTAGTGCCAGTGCTACTTTCAGTGGAGGTGACTAGTTTACCTGGGGAAAAAAAGAGAAACTAAAAAAATCTCAACAAAAGCATATTTAATGCAGATTTTAATGGTCAGCATGAGACTCTTAAAGACCTGAATTATTTGTTTAATAGACACCTAAATTAATCACCAGAAAAAGATTTTTAAATGAACGTTTGTATTCCAGGCTATTAGGGAAATATGTGGCCACTGTAAAGTACAACTAGACACTATATAACAAAGAATTATTTCTGCCATTATTATACACATAATGAAAAAGAAAAATGTGACATACATGTTATTATTACCTCAAGTCGATTCCGTGAATATTTGAGACATATATGAAAGGGTGTGTGTGTGTGTGTGTGTGTGCAATATGAGTTTCAGAATATAAAGAATTCAAAGCAGATAGGGATGGGATCAGAATTAGACTGGTGAGGTTCAGAAATAACTGGGGACTTTATCATGGGTGCTTTAGAGACCAGTAAATATATATCTTGCATTTTACCTTCCATACTCCCATCTGTACCACAGATATTTAATTCTACGATATTTTGAGTTTTCTGAAGTACTCCTCCAGAAAGTGGTACTTCCCCCAAATGCATTGCAATGTGAAATATTTCTATACTTTCCTATTTAACAGTACCTGCTTTTCATTGCAAAGAAGAATGTTCAACTCTTGGGGTAAAATCTGGCCCTACTGATGTCAATGGGAGTTTTGTCATTGCATTCGATAGGCCCACAATTTCACCATCAATGTGCAAGCATATCTCTCATCAATATTAAATAACAGTTACCATGGGTGTAGGCAATGAGAAGAGATTCTACCTCAATGCACAATCTATTCAGGGTATCATATACACCCATTTTATATAAAAATAGTGCATTAAAGCTTAATATCTTATCATTTTATGAAGTACTGCATGTATTAGAAGAGGAACTAACCACATTTTCAGTAGTTCAGTACAAATATTAGCAGCTAGTTTTTGAAAATTTTCCATTGTAATCCAGTTAAACTCAGAGGAGATAACTGCACTGACCCCTATGGCAACAAGAGAGCCTCTGAGCAGAATAGTGCAATGGAGCAGCTAAGCAGGGGATTAAAACTCCCATCAGCCACATCTCCGTAGCACTTCCCTTTCCCCGTGTAAGATAAGGGGAAAGATTCTGAACCAGGGAGTGTCTGGGCTCTATTGGAAAGCAGTGGCCACATGCTGAGCCTGGAACTGCAGAGAAGCTGAATGTAGAGGGAACTGTATGCTGCATGTGGAACTTTCTGTGACTGCTGGATTTTACAGGTGAGTTCAGGCCTGTGTTGACATATGGGGGAGCAGCAGTGACTGGGCAGGGAGCCACGCTGAAGGGTCCCAGTGAGAGATACTAACTGAGCCTGGCTTGGAAACTCCTATTTACTTGAATAGAGACTGGACTGGAGAGGGCATCCCAGGTACTAGTCCTGAAGAGCCCTTACTTTTGATTGGACTACCCTGTGAGCCCAAACAAGAATTGCTGTTGTTTTCTTTGAACTCTTAGCTGATTATGCTTCTGTGCCTAGAATATTTGCAAACTTTCCTTTTTATGCCAGCCCTAGTAAAATACCTTTTCACTTACCTATTGTCTAGTGGGTCCCAATATCCACTCAGTACTAGCCCATACAAGGCACATGTTGATAAATGGTAGTCAATTGCTTGACCACACTTTGGTTTGTGACAGGGTATACCAACCTTGCACTGGTGAAGCGAGGGATAACGAACTGCTCTGGGCCCAAGAGGCCATACCCACTTGCTCCCACTGGAGGGAGCATTCAAAAGAGAGCAGTTTAACTCAGTCTAGTCTGACTCAGGAGAAGAGCAGTTCGGTGCAACAGCTTCCTGCTGGGAAGCTGCCAGGACTCCAAGCCACCTGAGTCGAGCCTTCTGGCAGTGCCACAGGAAGCCAGTTGACCATTGGAACCAAAGGGGACAACTCACTGTTGCCTGTAGAGGAGCCTCTGGAGACGAATCAAATAAAACACAAGAGGGACCCTACCTTGAACCCCGAGACAATGCCGGAGGGACTGGAATGAGGCTAGGGAGTCACCCAGGGAAAACACTTGGGGTTATTGGGACCTGAACCCTGTGTCAGGGTGCACTGTTCAGAATCCAGTGTAGTAGGGTGGGCCCAGCTTCTCCTACCCTTCCCTCTCTCACCACTGGGCAATGTTACCCCTGAACTGTAGCTGATAGACAGAGTGGCCTTGGGATTCTCACCATGGGTCAACGCTATCCTGGGGTATTGCCACTTGGAAAAGTGACTTTTTGGACTCTCTCCCTTAAGCGGTATATGCTGGAGCATCGCCATTAAGGGGCTCTGTCAGCCCAGATCACTCAACCAGCCCCCAACATGGTTCATTCTGAAATATATTTAAGAGACCAAAAAAATCAATATTAGTCAGGTTTATTGCTCTAGGCCAATAATAATCTAGTACAGGAAAAAGGTTCAAGATGATACCAGTCTCTAGAAAGCCATCTCATGTAGCACTGTTACATTCACATTACACAGAAGGTGTATACTCCAAGAATTACACCCCTAAAGCCATCTTCTTTATATCCTTATACCAGTTTACAAGTAAAAGGTATGGTATAGGTCGTCTGAAATTAGATATAACTAATCTGTTTTCTACCTTGTTTTTCTGGTACTATGATCTATCTTTATCTCTTTGTTCTGAACACATGTATTCTAGGTGCCAAGGGATTGAAGGCACTTCCTATGTTTGTTCCAGGATAAACATTTACATTTGTTATCCTTTTTCCTCTGGTACTTTCCATTATTAGCCCCTGAGAGTAACTCCCTATCTGCTGCTATGAAAAACACTCATATGGCCTGATCCTGACAGATTTCCTGTCTACTTGAGCCAGAGCTTACTTCAGCTAATGCAAGGTGTTATTGATTACTTGACATGGGTGGATAACTACATTTGGTTAACATAACTTCCCAACTCTTATATTACTGCTATGCATAACATATGTGTATTAGATAACACATAGTGGCTGAAGCACCTGCAGTGCTTACCTCCAGCTTGTAGAACACCTGTCACACTATTGGCTCCTTAGGGGTCTGGTATACACCAGCAATGAGCAATCCCAATAATTACAATATGTCCCTTAACTCTTTATAATATTAGCAAGATTCACTTTGATTTTCCTTCCAATGAAATGAGAGGAACTTTAATTCTCTCTTCTCTTCTCTTCTCTTCTCTTCTCTTCTCTTCTCTTCTCTTCTCTTCTCTTCTCTGATATAATGAACTAAGTGAAAACTGAATCAGTGTAGATTCTTGCTTTTCTCATCGCATATCATGAATACACATTGGTCAATAAAAGTAGCAGCAGTGAAAATGGACCAGATCCTTACCGGACGTAAATCAATGTTGTTCCATTCAAGCCAATAGAGCAACACATACCCACAGTTGATGTTGTTGTTGGGTTTGTTTGTATGCCTATAAAGAACTCTGGTATGACTTGCTGGCAATGAATAACCAATCATTGCAATATGCTCTTCAAGATCTGATTCCAGATAAAATGTAACTGGATTGCAAAGAATTTCTTTGACAGTAAGGTGGTTGGGAATATATTATGTCCTCTCCCATCAATGGATATGCAGAATAACTAACCAGGCTACAAGAAGAATTCTGGCTGGATTGATTCAAAAATATCTTCTCTTTGACAATTACTTAAAATTTATGCTATAGTCAGAGTCAAATTTGCAGGATTTTTAGAAGTTTTAGAATGTTTAAATACTCTCTGGAGTACAAAGTCAAATTTTTATATAAGGCAAAACAGAGAACAAAATTAAATAACACATTAAAAAGAGATGTTATGGCAAAATAGCTCTAATCTGCATGGAGATTATGTTGTCACATTCTCAGCTCATAAATATAAGATAAAACCATATTGCTTGTATGCCTTATATTGAAACTCTACCCCTAAAATACTGATTCGTAATGCAGTACTAAAGTACCTCAACAAAAGTGAGGGCTTTTTTTTTTCCCTTTTCCCAGTTTTAGAATCTGAAGCCAGCAGGAAAAAAATAAATCAGAGTGTTAAGGGGAACCATATCTACTCTAATAACAGTTGTCTGTATTCTGTATGTACTATGAATCAATAACACCCTTCATAATGGTGCATTTCGGACAAATTGATTATTATAAAAAAGATGAAAGCATATGTTATCATTAAGAAAGAGGGAATAAAATACAATACTAGTTAAGTCTAAAAAAAAAAAACTACAAATTTTGCTCTGGTCAAATATATAAAGAATTGTCAAAATGTCAGCTTTCTTAGCTTGAGGCAAAACATGTAGCTTTCTCTGTTTTAATGGCAGTGGGATTCACTTGCCAGACAATCAATTATAATTGACATTTTGCTAGAACAGGAGCATTTGTGGAGTAAAGGACGAGCACTTTCACATTGTCTGTGCTAATCAATTCTTTCTGTAAATAAAACTTAGATAATGTATTTCTGTTTTTTAACTTTTAGATACAAACTGCTAAAAAAACCCACCCTAATTATTGTTTCCTCGGGCCGTTGCTAATGTGCAGCTTCCTGCTGCAGTTGCTTAGCTTATCCATTTGCCATGAACTTCAATGGAAGTTCTGTACAGGAACTGGAATGGGAACAGGCCCCTACTGTCTACACAGCAATCTTTCCACATATGCACAAGTAACAACATACTGTATATGCCAAGATTTTTCAGTTATGCTTTTGTGTCACTTTGGACATGTCACTTGAGGCAAATAGTTCATGATTAAGTGCAGTAGTTAGGAACGCAAGCCCAATTCCCAATATAGGTGCATACATAGTCACTTTGGTGACTACAGGCACCCATTTTGGAAAATGTTGTTTCTACCCTCTCTGTGTCTTAGTTCCATTAATTGTAAAATGGGGATAACCACATTTACGTACCTCATTTAGGGCCAACAGCCATAGTCCAATGAAGTAAATGGGAGCCTTTCCATTGATTTAATGGGGCTTGAGATTGGGCCTATATTTGTAGTCAGCATTTTGAGATGTATGGATGGAAGCTGTAATATCTTTTAAATGCAAATTATTAGCAGTAGTTATAGTTGTCATAATATTCATCCCCTTTAAACTCAAATGAACTGAAAAGAATTAAAAGGATTAAGGAAAAATAGGCCTCCCAGAAATTTAATATTACTTCCAGGGGCAGATTTTACAGATGCATGTATTTTAATGGTGCATCTCAGGAGCTCCCAATCCTCTTTGGTTACTTCATCACTTTCCAATACTCTAGGAAAAAGGAAAGCGTCAAATTTTATTTTAGATTTTAGAGTTTTCAATCACTGCCACCCAAATACTTCTGCAAGTGCTCTGCAGGTTCTTCCCACCCCTGGACACTGATAATTAGCTGATGAAAAGGCAGGTAAATTAATATAAATCTTGTGTCAACTGTGGGTCTGAGGTGCTGACAATGAATTAGAACAGCAATGCGGATTTGGCATTTATTTTTGGGAGCTCAAATATCATTTGCTAAATGCTTTTGTGAGTCCAGATCCACTTGATGGCTTGGGGAAAAGGATTTTTGTGAATCAATGACAGCATAGGAAGGAAGACAATGTTGTCAACATGAAAGAGTGTAAAATCAAAATTGTCTAGTTGTGTACATGGTCGTCTACCATCAGACTTTCATTTTGACAGTCAGGTTTCTTTCTTTCTTTCTTTCTTTCTTTCTTTCTTTCTTTCTTTCTTTCTTTCTTTCTGTCAATTTCAGTCTTAAAAAGAACAAGGACAAAAACCCCTCCACACCAAACACCCCTGGTGTCCTAGATATATATTTAAAAACACAATACCATGAAAATTAAGAAATGTATCTGATTCAAAGTAGTCAAATTGGTGAGAAAATGGAATCTCTGTCACCCAGGAAATATCAACATTTCAAATGTTGTCATTCTGAATTGGAATGAAAAGTCAAAATTTCTTGTGAACGAGAAATTCCAAAAAAATGTAAATTTAGAAACATCCATGGGGTAAAAATGTTTTGTTTAGATCTCAAAATATAATAATCAGAGTATAATATAAAATATTAACTATAATATATATTACATATGCATCAAATATGATATTACAATTAATATTTTAAAGTAATATGAATGTGAAAACAAAACACATTGAATTGATAAAGTCTAAAGAAAAGAGTTTTACTTTATCAAAAGAAAGTGTTTGGGCATTACTGAAGCAAAATATTTTTGATATTACACAAACAAAACCATTTGTTTAGACTTTCCCACTAAAATTTCCCAAAGTCCTATGAAATATTTCATTTCTGGCAAACCTGCACTTTCCCGTGGAACAAAGTTCTGGCAAAAACATTTGGACTAACATTACAGAATAGCAGCACTTCTCCTTCCCCCAAAACCTACCACACCTCATCAAAGGTCTCATCCAGCTCCCACTGAAGTCTATGGGATATTTTCAATGACCAACTCCCTAATTGACACAATATGATTTAAAAACCCTACCTCTCACACTACAGTTTGCTATTAATCAGAATTTTTACCTTCAGGAGACAATACTCAAACAGATGCCTGCCTGGGAGTTCAATACAGTCAAGCTTTTTTCCAGAAAAATCGAATGGAAAGAAGCCCCTTACAAAGACTAGTTTACCAGGTGCCCGCACTTTTATAACAAGAGGGATCCAGCTTAAGAACCTCTGCTAATATCAACTGGGACAATACGGTTACAGCATAGGGTGAGAGGCAGTCTCTCAAGTAGGAAGCTCCCAGGACACTTATGGTATATATAATAAAAGCACTACCTTATACTCTACCCAAAAATGAATAGGCAGCCAGTGCAGATCCTGTAGCATGTCTAATGTGCTGATAGCAAACACTCCACATACCAAGAAATGTGAGATATTTTGCACTAGCGTCAACTTCTGAATGGATTGAAGATGTAGCTCCATGAACAGCAGATTGCAGTAGCCCAGTATAGAGGTGATAAATGCATGAATCTTAGTGGCAAAATCTTTATCCTAAAGGAAAGGCCATGACTTCCTTACCAGACACAGATGAAAGAAAGCCATCTAGGTTACTAACCCTGTTTGATCATCCAAATGCAGCAGGGAATCTAGCCTGACCTCAAAGTTGCAGACTTTGTTCACAAATGTTAGATGTGCATCTTCAAAAGGGCTGTTATAACTTTACCCAACCCACCACCATCACCTTAGAACAGACCTTCAGCCAGCTTGTTTTCATCCATCACCTAATCATGTATAGTCACTGGGAAATGCATTTGACTATAGTAGTATAAAACTGGATGTTATCAGCATACTGAAAATATATCTGCACACAATGACCTCCACTCTTCTAACAGCCTTATATGCTGACTGAATAAGAGGTCCTTATGGTGCTTCATATGAGAGCTCCCTTGGCAGCAGAAAAACAACTGTCCTGGTCTGTGAAAAAAGAAAGAGTCTGGTGTCAGGGCAAAAGCCATTCTCACACTGTGTAGGATGAGGGTGACTTGAGGTAGTAAGTAAAGGAGGTTCTTCAAGGAGTGTCCCTGTCTGTTTTCTGCTTTGGGTGGATCTGTGCCTCTGTGTTTGCAATCAGTGAATTTCAGTAGCAGTGTCTGTCTGGGTCACATATGCGCTGTTCCTGTCTTGTGCTGCCTCTGGTGGTTACATAGCGCTGTGTGACCAACCCCCCATCCTCACCCAGTTCCTTCTCTACTACTCTTGGCTAGAAACAGAGCAATCAGCAGCACCTCTGTGTTTTATATTTAGCTTAGTTTTAACTTTAGAGTACCGTATATACTCATTCATAAATCGAATATTTTTGGTAAAAAAGTGGCGCATCAAAGAGCGGGGGTCGGCTTATAAATGGGTCAACGCCAACATTTGGTTATTTTAAACTCTATGGAATCATTGAATTGAATATCTAATACATTGTCGTTTTGTTTACCTGGAGCATCTGTAGGCATGGAGCCCCTCGGCTCCCTGTGTCCGCAGTTCGCTGTTCCCAGCCAATGGGAGTGCAGGAAGTGGCGCGCCATTGGCTGGGAACAGCAAACCATGGACACTGGGAGCTGAGGGGCTCCATGCCTGTGAACGCTCCAGGTAAACAAAATGTCCGCGAATGGCTTACCCTAATGGGCCAGGAGCCAAAGTTTGCCAACCCCTGAAATATAGAGTCGGCTTATGAAAGGGTCATACAGTTTTTGCTATTTTTACCTAACCATCTTGGGGGGGGGTCAGCTTATAAATGAATGGGCTAATGAACGAATATATACAGTACTAGTTTTAGAGCCCAATTAGTAAGTTAGTTAATAGTTAACTACCCAACCTCTTCCCCATTTATTTTCTTAAAAAAAAAACCCAACAACAACTTTTTTTCTCCTTTTAGGAATTTAAGCTTCAGTTATTAGTATACCCCTTAGTGTAATATAGTTACCCTCTTTCATGGGAGAAACCCTATTCTAGGCGGCATGCCCAGCTCCTTGGGTTTTAAATGTTGCCTCACTTGCCGGTCATCAATCCCTGTTTCTGATGGACATTCGCAGTGTGTCTGCTGCCTTAGCAAAACACACATCCCACAAAAGTGCTCCCACTGCCATTATCTGAAAGTTTGCACCAGGAAAGTGAGGGATTTACAGCTAAAACATCTCATGATGGAGAAGTTTCTGTGCCAAGCATCTGATCTGGGATCACGGATCCCTCCTGGGCTCTGATCTCCAATGGCAGCATCTGACAGATGTTCCCTACCACCCTCTCAGAGGAAGGAGTACTCCTTCAAAAAGGCAACAAAAAAAAACAACAGGCTCCAACCTCCCTTTCTCGGGAACTCACCAAAAAGAAGCATTCCCCGTCCTGTCAGACCCCTTTGGTACACCTCTACCCCGATATAACACTGTCCTCAGGAGCCAAAAAATCTTACTGTGTTATAGGTGAAACCGAATTATATCGAACTTGCTTTGATCCGCCAGAGTGCACAGCCCCTCCTCCCCCCGGAGCACTGCTTTACCGCGTTATATCGGAATTCGTGTTATATCGGGTCGCATTATATCGGAGTAGAGGTGTACCAACTACACCCAGCACATCCACCTCTGAGGCAGTGGGACAATCCAGTTCTGTAGATATTGTAGGAGCCAAAGACCCTAAGCAGGCAGGCTCAGACTAAGGCACAGAGAACGACCCTTGGCACCAATAACTGCGGTAAAGGCATCAGTACCACTGACAACACCTTCCTCGGTACTGATGTTCTCTGTAACGCAGCAGTGTATCCAGCATAAAGACCTTTTAGTCTCATCAGCCTCAGAATCTCCACTCCTTGGTACCGACATTACTCCAGCATGCTCGGTGCCATGCCAACACCAATCAGATCAGCTCCTACTTTATCCAGAGATGATGATGTAGCAGGGAAAATCTATTCCTCCCATCACTCCTTGCCTATACAGACAGCCACAGACCGGGTCCACTAGAACAACATCAGTACCACCTCAGACGTGAAACTCAAAGATGGTACAGACACCCGTGGTTGCTGCCAACAAGCAATTCCTATCATAGCATATCACCACACTACCCTAAGCCTCCCAGTCCACACAGGGAGAGGTCAAGGCACTCTCCCTCTGCACCCTCTGAATCCCCAGAAGAGGCAACTGAGGATCTGGAGGAGACTTTGGATGAGGAAGTCACCCCAGCTGCCAATTTTTCATCCTCCTCCCTGGATGAAGCTATCATGCCCATATCACCCATGATGGGGGATGACTTTAAATAGTTCCAAGAACTGTTTAAATGATCACAGATTTGTTGGAGATACTGCTGGAAGAAATTGGAAAGTTCCAACATAAGTTGTTGGACATCCTCCAGACTTCATCCTCTTCCAAGATTGCCCTCCCAATAAATTAGGCTTTCATGGACCCAACCAAGACCATGTGGCAGACCCCAGCAACACTTCCATGCACTTGCAAAAGAGCGGATACCATCTGATCCCATTCCACCCAGTGTGGTGAAACATCACATCGGACATATAGGTATTAGAAATCATTGAGACTGGCTATTCCATCTAATTTACCTCCATCCCCCCTTCCCACACTCCTTCCTATTCCTCTTCAGGGCCCTTTCTCATGAACATGTATTGTGACAGAAGGCATCTCATATGCTGGGCGTAATAGAACCAGTACCAACACAACACAGAGAGAAGGGTTTCTACTCCCATTATTTTTAACCCAGGAAAGAAACAGAGAATGGAGCCCCATTCTTGACCAAAGAAGGCTCAACAAATTTGTGAAGACCCAATGATTCAGGATGGTCACGCTAGCAATGATAATTCCAGCACTAGAATGAGGGGAATGGTTCTCAGCCCTTGACCTCCAGGCTACATATTTCCATATAACAATTCATCCTTCACACAGGAGGTTTCTCAGATTTGTTCTGGGAACAGATCATTTCCAATACCAAGTACTCCCTTTTGGTTTGTCTGCGGCTCCCCGGGTATTCTTAAAATTCCCCGTGGTGGTAGCAGCTTACCTCTGCAGGCAAGGAGTCATAATATTCCCCTATCTGGACGACTGCTTACTTAAAGCCTTGACTCAAGAAGAGGCACTAGAAGCCTCCCAAAAGACAGTAGCTCTTTTCACATAGCTGGGTCTACAAATAAATGAACAAAAATCAATGTTCACACCTGTGCAGAGACTGGAGATCATCGGCGCCTATCTAGACTCTCTGGAAGCTACAGCCTTTCTACTTTCTCACAGATACCACTCCAGTCAATCGAATTGCTATAATGCAAGCCAACTCACAGACATCGGCCAGGACCTGCCTCCAACTGTTAGGCCATATGTCAGCAATGACATTTTTTGTCAAGCATGCCAGACTACACATGAGATGTCTGCAAGGCTGGCTCAGGACAGTGTACATACCACACAGAAATGGTATAAGCAAGTGCCTTATGATGCCAAGCAAAGGAAAAAATTCTCTATACTGGTGGACTCAGACACACAATATTTGCGCAGGAGTTCCCTTTTCACAGACCTCTCCATTGATGATACTCAAAGTGGATGCTTCTCTGCTAGGCTGGGGAGGGGTGTATCTGCAAGGCTGCTGGAATCAACATTACACATAAACCTACTGGAGCTATGAGCATGCTCACACTTCCTATCCATGATCAGGAACAAGACCATAAAGGTGCTGATGGACAATGTGGCTTGTATGTTTTATATAAATTGTCAAGGAGGGGCATGGTCACACTCCTTATGTATTGAAGCGGTGCTGTTATCGAATTGGTGCATCTGCCACAGCATCGACAACTCAGCCTCTTACCTACCAAGATTGCAAAACACCACTGCAGATGCACTGAACATACATTTTTTCCAGAACCGCAAGTGGGAAATGAACACCAGGGTACCTAAAGTAGTTTCCTCATTCAGCCCATCCATCTCCCATCATTCTTCCCCAAACCCCATGAAAATAAACCAGAAAAAATGCTTCACACCCTGGATGTCCGAAGGGCACTAGCATTTTACATTGAGAAGACAAAGTCCCAATGTTATTTCTTTCCATCATAAAATCATCTAAGGGGGATGCCATATCCAAACAAAGGCTGTCCAAATGGATCTCCAGCTGCGTTGACCTATTATATCGCCATCAACAGCTACAACCTCCACCAGGGACTTGCACAAACTCCACAAGAGCACTCTGCCTCGATAGCCTTCCTCAGCAACGTGCCCATGATGTACATCTGCAAAGCAGCCACTTGAGCATCCACCACAACTGCAACTCTGAAGCCCCTCCCTTCCACCGAGGGGCACTACTGTACATTCGCCTAAAGTGGAGTGCCACAGGGACAACTCAAAGAAGAAGAAAAAGTTACACACCCTATGCAGTAACTGGGGTGCTTCAAGATGATTGTCCCTCTGGGTGCTCCACTACCCTCTACCAAGATTTTTCACACCAGACACTCTGTGGTAGAGAGGGAACTGAGGCGGGGGGGGCGGGAGGGGGGAGTTTGGTCACACAGCGCTATGTAACTGCCAGAGGTGGCATGAGACAGGGACAGTGAATCTGTGACCCAACCAGGCACTGTAACTGAAATTCTCCGATTACAATCACAGGGGCACAGATTCACCTGAAGCGGAACACCCACAGGGACAACCATCTCAAAGAACCTCAATTACTACAAGGGTGAGTAAGCTTCTCTTCATGCATAATTATTTTGCAGTGCAATATGCGGTGATGTGTAGGTTTGTTATTAAGCATATGCACTAAAGACCAAATCTAATGCCCAGCTCACTGCTTGAGTAGGGCTGGAAGCAGGTCATTTTCAATTATGAGTCCTTGACTATGGGGACTATGCCCTAATTTGTGGACCTTCAGATCAAAGCTGTATAACCTATTTGTTCTTCCAGGCCTTTTCTGAGGATGGGTAAATAAATATATAGACTGGTGAAAGAAATTTAGCTGAAGAAAAACAGCATGTGTGAAGCATTGTCAGAAGAGACTCTGGGAAGCTTTTAATTTTGGACATATGGTCTAATTAGCATTTGCAATTACAAAGTTTTTGTGTGCATTCAGAGTACTGCTGGGTGCATTTAATCAACCAAAATAAGTAAGGACCACACTGAAACCCTGACTCCACTGACTTCACCCCAGGATTTCTCCCCAGATTATTCTCCCTTTACATTGAGTAGTCCCTTACTCCACAAGTAGGCCCATACTGTTATCAGTGAGTAAGAGTGGCAGAATTGGGAAGTAAATACATATAGGTGACTCATCTTGTTTAAATATATGTCACATTAGTTTTCTGCAGTTTCTGTAGCCATGTTGGTCCCAGGATATCAGAGAGACAAAGTGCGTGAGTCAGGGCCACCCAGAGGATTCAGGGAGCCTGGGGCAAAGCAATTTTGGAGGCCCCTTCCATAAAAAAAAGTTGCAATACTATAGAATACTATATTCTCGTGGGGGCCCCTGCGGGGCCCAGGGCCTGGGCCAAATTGCCCCACTTGCCCCTCCCTCTGGGCAGCCCTGGCATGAGGTAATGTCTTTTATTGGACCAACTTGCATTGTTACAAAGAGCTCAAGGGAAGGCTTGTGTGTACTTGTATTTTTATGTAACTGATCATGTTCACTATACAAATTATGATACTTGAAGGGAGTGGACTCCATATAATTTCACAAGTGTGATGTATGTTTTTGAGCTAATCAGAAATCAATTTAGGATAAATCCAAAACATAAGGAGAACATCTCTAATATGTATTCTGTATCGCTGAGAATTTGCTAACTGTGTTAGTAGACTGCCAGCTTTTGGAGTACAAGTAATGGGTCACATATGTCCTGTCAAATATGTTATAGTAAATTTGCTATAGCTAACAATAACATCCCTAGCAATCTTGGTGAATGAAATCAACACTGGTCACTATAAGGATCTCATTCAAGCTCACGTAAAGGCAGTGGAAGGATTCCCATTGACTTGAACAGCCTTTGAATTTTGGCCCAACTTGTAGTGGACCCTTACGCTCCCCAGAGACATTCTACCATCACAACACTTGCAGTCTCTAAAGAATAAGAGGTGCATGCAGTTAAAGAGGATGTCCTGATATCCTCTTGAGAGATTTGAAAAAGACTATTCCGAGATCTAACTTAATAGATGGATTCTCCTTTTTTGTACATACTATAGGAAAGAGACTATTCGATGTTCATACTAAGAAATGCTGGGCAAAAAGCAGCAAGCACTGTTTTATCTCAGAGCAGTAGATGTGTGTACACAAACACAAAATGTAAATAACAGATTATTTTATGAAATATGCTGCACGGCTTGACAAATATGTAAACCCTTATTATGAATGCTCTGCCCAATGCAAATATTTTGCATTAACAGCATAATGATTTTCCATCCCAACAAACTTGGTTTAATAAACTGCACAGCTCCCACCTCATTTACTCATCCACTCAACTGAAGTGAAGAAGAAAAATAATTGAAAGGCCAGTAGACTTTGAAAACACGCTTTATTGAATTTATTACGATTTTAAATAGAATGAAATTAAAGGAGTGCTATGTGCCTTGGTTTGGTTTTTGTTCACAACTGTATCACATATATTCTCTTATGAAGATAACTCATAAATAAGCGTACATTAGTTTTCCATTGTTTTCTTTTCCTGTCACAACTGTTGTCCTTAGAAGACAACAAGGTTGTCTCTTTTTCCTTGCCTCATGACAATCTGTCTCCAGAATCAGGTATCAAGACTTAAATACTCCATGTGTCCTGAAAAGAATATGTAGCAAATTCTATTGCTGTGACCTTTTCAGTATTTGGTGTTTTGACTGACTGTCCATTCCAGTCACAGGTTGCTGAGGTTGTAAACAGGAGAGGATAGGAATGGCAAGCGAATCAAATTACAGAATGCTAAAAAGGTCAGAGTAGTACCATTTATATTACCTTTCACAGAACAGATGAAGCAGAAAAAGTTATACCTCAGTCTCATGACAAAAATTGTAATGAATGCAGTAAACAGCACCAATTACAAATTCACTTTTTGTCAAATAGTTGTGCTAAGAAGAGGTACCTGTCCATATCTAATGTCTAATATCTAATGTCTACATCTCAGGCTGTAGGCATATGGGTCTTCCAAAATGATGACTTTTGAAACCTGTTATTTTATCTGAATACCATTTAATTCAGAAATATATTTTAGTGAATTCTTTCAAAAAGTATTCACAAATATTTGTTCAAATAAAAACAATGAATTTTTTTATCATTCCTCGCAACCATTTTTATTTGTTTTCTATGAACATTCACATTAATGGGTTTTTTTTTTTTTTTTTTTTTTTTGCAATTCTTAGTCAGCTGGCATAAATTATTGAAGCCCCAAGACTGCTCTAATTTATGCTGGAACAGGCATACATGAATCCACATGACTGGGGTTTTGTAACCAGCTTATGGTCCCCTATCATACCTACACTCTTCTACATTGAGTGGATTTTGATGCAGAAGAGAATCTGCCCCCAACATATTTATATTAGCACATATTATATTTATCTTCTTAATAATCTACCCCGATATAACGTGACCCTATGTCAAGGCTGTATCCCCACTTTGAACTTTAGGGTACAAATGTGGGGGCCTGCATGAAGACTTCTAAGCTTAACTACCAGCTTAGTTCTGGTCCGCTGCCACCATTCTCAAAAACTAATTCCCTTCCCTGGGTAGCCTTGAGAAACCTTTCACCGATTCCCTGGTGAATACAGATCCAAACCCCTTGGATCTTAAAACAAGGAGAAATTAACCATTCCCCTCCTTCCTCCCACCAACTCCTGGTGAATACAGATCCAACCTCCTTGGATCTAAAAACAAGGAAAAATCAATCAGGTTCTTAAAAAGAAGGCTTTTAATTAAAGAAAAAGGTAAAAATCATCTCTGTAAAATCAGTATGGAAATTAACCTTACAGGGTAATCAAACTTACAAACTTAAAAGAGCTCAGAGGACTCCCCTCTAGTCTTAGGTTCAAAGTACAGCAAACAAAGATAAACACTCTAGTGAAAGGTACATTTACAAGTTGAGAAAACAAAGTAAAACTAAGACGCCTTGCCTGGCTATTTACTTACAAGTTTGAAATAGGAGAGACTTGTTTAGAAAGATGTGGAGAACCTAGATTGATGTCTGGTCCCTCTCAGTCCCAAGAGTGAATGAACTCCCAAACAAAGAGCACAAACAAAAGCCTTCCCCCCCCCCCCGCCCAGATTTGAAAGTATCTTGTCCCCTTATTGGTCCTTCGGGTCAGATGCCAGCCAGGTTACCTGAGCTTCTTAACCCTTTACAGGGAAAAGGATTTTGGAGTCTCTGGCCAGGAGGGATTTTATAGTACTGTACACAGGACAGCTGTTACCCTTCCCTTTATAGTTATGACACCCTATATAACATGAATTCGGATATAACATGGTAAAGCAGTGCTCCAGGGGGGCGGGACTGTGCACTCCAGCGGATCAAAGCAAGTTCAATATAACACGGTTTCACCTATAACACGGTAAGATTTTTTGGCTCCCGAGGACAGCGTAATATCAGGGTAGAGGTGTATATAAAACTGTCTGCAGATCTGCCCATGTGTAATGAGTTCTGTGCTTGCTACATAACATACTCACCCATCAACCACTGCCTACAGTTGTGAAATATATAGGATCACAGGAGTGAAACCTAATTCCCAAATCTTCTTTTTGACTTTAGCAAAGCTCTTTCTCGTGGTTAAAAGGGCACATGTATAATCTGGTATAGCACATACCAGTTTTAAATCTTTTGTATCCAGCACCAAAGCTGACCAGACAGCATTAAAACTATGAACAAGCAGCAACTCAGCTCTCAGAAACACAGTTCCAGCAGTCATGTCTGCAACAGATTTTTCACTGGTACTATACGGATGACTGTGATACAGGACAACCATTTAGTACCTGGCACCCTTACTTCCTCAGGTATATGAAAAAGAACCACTGGGTCACCTGATTCCATTCCCTTTAGGAAAACAGCCAGATGCAGATTTGTGATCTCTTAGCTTATTTTTCAAGGCCAAAGTGTTTGCTGGGGTTCAACTGAATTTGGAGAAAAGATTTCTAACAGGAAGGGAAGGATTTTATTTTATCCAAATCAGTTCTCTTCTCTTCCCTGTTTAGTCTATCTCCTATTTGTCATTCGTTCTCTCAGAAGTTACTTTTAAGATATGCATGAAAAAAACCCACATGCATTTACTATGGCATATTTAATTTGATTTGCAATGATCTAAACTAAGAATACTATGCCCTGGCAATCTGATATCATTGCTCTTCTGGCAAGAGTTGTGATAAGCACCGTAATGGTGATTTTGAATGAGAAAAGCACATTTTAACATTTTTAAGAATATACATATTTATTTGGATTGCATCAGTACCATTCTGCATATATCAAAACAATCAGCGAGGTTAAGTGAAAAAAGATTTTTCTTTATTAAACAGTGCATTGCTTGAAACATTAAAAATACACAGGTCAACAGAAAAGATACCCTTATTATTATTATTTATTTAACATTTATGCTACAGCAATGTTTTCAACTGGTGGGTCATGACCCCTGGGGTTGTGTGCTGACAAAAGAATCAGGGAGGTCATGAGGAATTGACAATTTTATTACAACCAAAGCAAAGAAAATCTCCCTCCTACATGCCCTGCACATCTTTACCCTTTAAGGTCAAATAGTCTCTTGAAACATACTCACAAATAAATTATATAGGCTTAGCATTGTTATCACTGATCCATGTTTTACTCTTGCATTTCTAGTATAGGTAAAAGGGTCATGAACATTATTTACTTTGAATAAGGAGTCACCAATCTGCAAAGGCTGAGAAATGCTGTAATACAGTATCACCCAGAAGCGCTGAGATTAAACAAAGGATGAGGCCGTCTCTTCCTCAAAGAGTTTACAATGATGAAAGCACATTCATTCTGAACCTATTGCCCTCTCTTTCTGTCAGCCACATGGGCCCATGTTTTCTACTGGCTTAGCTAGATCAACAGTGTTTCTATTTTCCCTTTTCCCACTGTCCGTGGTCCTCCCATGGTATCTTCTGGTCTCTTCAAACCTCAATAATGGCATAATAACAAAGAAAAAAATACATTGCCCAAGTGGGATAACACATGCCCTGCCTCCCCCAGCAATCATGGCCACAAGTATTTCAAGTGTAATTCATAGCTGTAGGGTTTTTTTAATCATTTTTTTTCTTTCTTCAGGGAAAAATGATAATAAAACCTTCCTTTTTCTCATTCTTTGCTTCATAGCATTTTTAATAAATAAAATACAGTAATATGTCATACAACCTTGCTAGGTTTTCTCATCTTTTTCCGTTCACAAAGAGAAAAACATGGACATTTCAGTGTAGATTACTTTTTATTTTAGATTAAAGAATACAAACAAACAACAAACATAAAATCTCCAACCCTAACCCTAACCCTAAGTAGCTTACTCTGTAAGATCTTCAATTTTGGATTGTCTGGCACGCAGACAGGCACGCAGATAGTCCTTTAGCAGATGGGTGGGCAGATTTATTACAGCAAAATGAATCATAGCTACATGCACCAAATTTTCTATGACACTTGGTCCATATTTTCAAAGCGAACATATGCAATTGTGTACATTCATTATAATCTCCTAAACTATGCATGCAAATACCAAATGTGCCTAACTGGCTACTTGTATGTGCTGATAACTGATTTACAGGTGGAGACTGGGTATTAGCTTTCATAAATTAAGTAAGTGCAAGTTGATTTGCATGTGCCTAATTTTGGAAATCTGCCCACATAGTTATACAATTGACATACGAATGCGCTTTTTGCTTTAGTTGATGGTAGTGGCAAATTTGCTCCCCTGTTCATACTTTGGTGCCTGGCTTAAAGGGGATCAGCAAAATGATTGTTTACAAAAGAAATAAAAGTACTTCAGGTAATCTTAACACAGGGTAAAATTCTCTATCTATGCAGTACCGTGAAATACCTTGCCCTGAAGATTAACCTATGCAGTGTCATCCCACTATTTTAGTGCATAGTGGGGTGTTACACCACTGGGAATATGTGATCACCCATACTTCTGAAGTTCAGAAGCTTCTGAAATGGGAGCCAGATATAAATTACACAGGTGCTGAAAAGTCCCCATGTCACTTGGGGCCTTCATCACCTATTACTAAAGTGTTTTTCATACATTGTTTTTCACTTTGAACCCTGAAGTTGTTTCTACTCTATGTGGCTAGTCTGATCAGTTGTTAATTTTTCAGCATGCACATGGGTCATAGCTATAACTAGAATCGGCAATATGTAAACATTTCTTCTCACTTTGGAAAGTGTAAGGGCCTGATGCTGCTGCTATCGATGATTTCCAGAGTTCTCAGGTTTTCTGAATGAAGATTTATTATATTAGCAAGTCTTAAAATCTTACAGTAGCACTAAGTCTTACAGTATTGCAAAGATGCCAGTGAGAACTTGTACAGCATGGGTCTGTAGTATGCACTATGATTGAAATTCACTTCTGTGCAGAGGGGTCCAACAAGAATTATATACAATTTAATCCCAGAATATCTACACAGCTGTTTTTAGCTACCTGTTGACTCAAGCTCTGGGATTCATTGCCACACAATATGTAGACCAGTGGTTCTCAAACTTTTGTATCGGTGAACCCTTTCACACAGCAAATCTATGAGTGCCTCCTCCTTATAAATTAAAAACACATTTTTAAAAATATTTAACACAATTATAAATGCTGGAGGCAAAGCAGGGCTTGGGGTGGAGGCTCGAAACCCTCCATGTAATAACCTCATAACCCCCGGAGGGGATACAACCCCCAGTTTGAGAACCTGGGGTGTAGACACATCCTCAGAGACTGATACACCCTCCAGTGACTTTTGCAAATCATTTTTTTTTTCAGTTTACAAAGGGCACACAAAGAAAGAGAATTCAAAATATTCTAAGTTAAAAAGTCAAGTTAAAAAAAGGACTCTAAGTATGCAAAGCATAGAGCCTTTTCCTTTATACAACATTTACGTACGTAAACTCAGCTCTGCCACATTGCATACAGAAAACTTCCATCTCATAACAGCAAGACAGGTCATAGGAAGGAAATACCTGCATGGTCACATCAGCAGAGAGAGACATGATAAGAATGTGATTCTAAAACAAGCAAGTGCTAATCAGAGCTCATGGAAGAACTAAAGACCTGATTCTACATTCCAATTCAATGGAAATTTTGGGGTGATAGAAGCACCTAGTTTACTAATCTGTTCCCAAATTCCAACCCATGTGCTTTGATATGGAGAATCCCACATACCTCTTGCTAGGATCCAACCTTTTAGTTTCCTTCCACAAGCTTTGAGGAAGCAGGAATTTACCACAAATAAATGCCACTCTCAGATATATGCCAATGACTTAATCTTGGGAGGCACAAAACCACAATTCTTAAAAGAGACTCTTAAGGAGCCCTGCCTTCCATGCCTGCTGAGTGTGATTTTCTGTCCCCCTCTAATGATGGCTGGGCCGTGTATACTGTTTGATAAATCTGCTACAGCCTTTGCTCACAGAACTCAGGCAATAGGGCTATATGCTTTAAGATTCCAACACAGGTTCAATCCCTCATGCTAACAGTGAAGTCACACACAGCTACAATAAGACTAGAAGTCCTCGATGTTCAGAAAAATAATAATCCTATATTAACTGACAAATAGTACAAATGGCACTCCAGCCTCAGTCCCAAATAGGATACCTCCTTCCCCTTGGGGTGATGGCTGATGCGTGTGTACAGTGTGAGATTGGCATGGTAATTCCTGTTCCGAAAGGCAAATCCAAAAGATACTAATTATTCAGATGGCTGCAAAGCAATTTATAATATATAACTGAAGGATTAAATTAAGGGTACTTCTTTAAAACCAATGTACACTGGGGAGGTGAAGGGGATCAAGATAGTTTGACAGCTATGCCAGGCTTGGGTGATCTGTGTGTGTTTAAATGACTCTTGTTAAGATCTGTTAAAGTTAGAAATGAGAGAAATGAGAGAAAATGGCAACATACTACTTTGCTGATTTCAGAGGCTGTTTGACGTTTTGCTGTTCAGTTTATATATATAAACTGCACAGGCAAACTCTTTTTTAAAAAAATAAAAAATGCAATAAATGGGGGGGGGAGACAATGTAATTTTTCAAGGCTGTCAGTTCAGCACCTACGAGGAGCATAAATTCACATAAATTTATCTCTTTAAAAGGAAAACATAACAAGTTGTTTTCCCATCTGAGGTTTCTGCATTTTCAATTTCAGTTGCATGTCTGTAAATAAGGATTAGAGTTTCTGATTTTTTTTCTTGCTATTTTCATTGCACTTTTTTATATTCTGTATTTAATTCATTTTCCCATTTTCTATTCTTTGTTTGTTTCAGTAAGGCTAGATTGTGGAGTTATCGCTAGCACTGAGTAAAGGGCAGCGTATGGTCATGCTGCTCCAGGAGCAGACCGGGGACTCTAAATCCCACTTCAGCCCCTGCTTCCTCACTTACTTTCCCCTTTACCTGCCACAGATTACTTTCCCCTCCACCCTGGCTCAGCCATGTTTATGAGCTCGAGAGGTGCTGGGTTTGGGGGGGCGGGGATTAAAGCTCCCTGCATACCCGCTCCCTGCCACTTGCACAGAACTCTCCCTTCTATGCCATAAGCTGCAATGCAGGTAGCCCACACAGGGAGTAAGAAAGCATGTAGGAAGGTCTTGCCCATTGCTATTACTTTCAATTATTTTTTTCTGTTTCTGTCTTTGCTTTTCTTTGTCCCGTTCTCGTCATTGTTTTTTCTTTTTCTCCCCTTCTTTTCTTCTTTGTGCGTTCTCATTTCCTCTTTTATTTTTTCTCTCATTTTCTTCCCTTACTCTCTCTTCATGTTTTAACTCTTCTTTGCCGATTTCTTTCTAGTGCCTTTTCCCACTTCTTTTGTTCTCTTTAGCACTCCAGCCCCTCTCACTGTTTTTTTACCCACGCCCTTTTATTTCATCCTTCCTTTCTCTCTCAGCTGGTTTGTAACTACATGTTTTCCTCCCTGTTGGGTGGCTTTTTTGCACAGCATCACAATAAGAAGCTGTTTTCAAAGTATTAAATGATCCTGTGAAAAGGCATTGTAGAGTTCATGTTTATTGTAAAAAGAACAGGAGTACTTGTGGGCACCTTAGAGACTAACAAATTTATTAGAGCATAAGCTTTTGTGGACTACAGCCCACTTCTTCGGATTATGTTTATTGTCTCTCTTTTATTCCATTTTGTATGTGCTCATCTTACAGCTGGAAAGATATATTTTTTTCTGACTACCAGCCCTGCAGACTCAGATCGGAAACTCAAACTGGGTTCTAACCTGCTCCCATTTAAACAGCTAAAAGAGTGTCTAGATTTTCAAAACTTTTTCAGCACCTATTATACTATTATATTCAATAAGAGTGGTTGGGTGCTGAGCATATTTGAAAGTCCGACTTCTTCATTGAGGTAACTAAATGGAAGCTGAGCTCCTTTGAAAATCTGGCTTCTCATGTTCAACTCCTAGGTCATAGTCCCTTGCTTATGATGGGCCACATGATTGTATAAAGTGACCTTCTGCATGCAATGCTTTATAGGTGTAGTGCATTCTTTAAGATATTACCTCAAAGTATCCTCTTAAAATTTGTATTCCAAACTGCTTTGGAAGATAGTTCAGATCCATGGGAAATTCATAACTAGACCACTATTATTTTTCATCCCGTTTCCATGTACTATAGATAGTTTTTACAAAGTAAACCATCACACACACAAAGGGAGATAGGGCTGCAGTAATGATTTAAAAAATGACTAGAGCATGGCTGGCACGGAAACTTTCCATCCTTCTTGAATATCAATGGTGTGCTGAAGTCATGTTCTGAGCCTCAATATTTTAGTAATTTACAAAATTTATTACCTTTACCAAAAAATGTAAAATGTCATAGTGCATGAGAGATCAGAAAAAGACGCAGGCTGTCTATATACAGGCAGAGGTGGTTGTGGAGAGAAGTTTGGGCAGATTTGTAAGTAGTAGCTAAAGGGAAAATTATAAAAATCCAGTTCCTCTCCTGGGCTTGTGTGGGAGAGAGAGAGGAAAAATACTTCTAGAAAAGCCAGTTTCTATACAGGTAAACTCTGATTTTATGAATGTCAATTTCATAAAATTCTCTATAATACAAAATGCCTTTGTCTTCTCCATGATGACAGGAGGCTATCGTGCTGTATGTCCTCCCTATTATATGTAAACTTCCCTGTAATCTTCCTGCACAAAATCCATTTTACACAGAGGATGTGGAGCCAAATATGGGTCTTGGTTACACCCATACAATGCCAATCAGTGCAACAGGCAAAATCTGCTCCCTAAATTCTGAGGTCCTCAGCCTGTGTAGTGCTAACTACCCCTATCTCTCACTGAAATCAGTGGTGGGTGTTCAACACCTCTTAGGATTAAGCTGCGTTTAAGTAAATGTATGTGCCACAGGACACACGGTGCCTATAAGTGTCTGATGGTAAAAGCTTAGGCATGAGGGCCAATTAGACCTAGTGTAACTCCAGTCACTACAGTCGTCTTGCACAAAGGCTGAATTTGGCCCCTAACATTAATAGGAACTACTATCAAAGGGAGCCCCCCACCCCTTAAGTATGCTGCTGAGGAGGACTGTGTTCAACTATAATGGCATTATAAAGCTAAGCAATAAAAGCAGTTGCCCTACTGACTAACATGAAATATTAGGTTGGTGGAATAAATTACATCTTATGCTCAATTCACTGGTAAATTGCATTAAAGGTATACAGTGTGGGGGGCAGAGAATGCATACTGAGTAAAAAGCCATGTTGTATCATTTAATTTCCTGGAATACTGAAAACACTTCTTTGAATGTTGCTGGTGTGTGAAATCCTCATACCTACATAACACTTTGGCTTGTTTCAAAAAGAATGCCTCATTATCATATCACAAAGTATCCTCGAGCATAACAAAACAGTCACCCTCTTGTCTCTCACACAGCCTCTCATTTGTTTAGACAGATTTAATACCAATAGTTCTGAGTCAATGTCTGGAAATGTTTCTAAATGAATGACCACCAATTTTGCACGAAGAGTTCTGTGGGGGCAGGCAGAGTGGGAAAAAGTAAAGTGTTCTGAGCAGTGTTCAGAGATCTATCAAACCTACATACTCAGCTCAGCCAAGGTCAGTTTGTTCTGTCTTACTTTTTTCTCCTTGTTCTCTTTTATCGTCTCTCACTGATAAGGCCTATCAGGCAAGGGTTCAGAAACCAAAAGTGAGGGCCCCACCATGTCTGTTGTTGTTGGAATGAAATAGGCATCTATTCCAGGTCTTAAATGGCTTTCAATTCCACTGATGCTGAAAGTGCCTGTTATCTATAACTTTGTCATTTAATGGGTCTTTTATCTAGACTTGTTCTAAGAATAGCAAACAAGTGAATCATGTCCAGGGCATAACGGGTCCTCAAACGTAAATTATAAACCCCAGAGCTTAAAAATGTAAGTAAGCAGACAAGAGAGATAACTTTTTGACTCTGAAGATCACCAGAATGCACATCAAAAAGTGAATAGTGCCATTTAAATAGATATCCAGGGCCCCATTTGGCTGAAATGCCCTTTGTCTCTTATTTTTATTTTCTTTCTTTGCTGTTCTGTTGCCCAAATGCTTTGTTTCACTGTTTGCTGTAGTAAATACACAGAGCAGAATCAACAGCAATTTGATGCTTTAACTTCTGCTCTGTAAATTTCATGCTCTCTACAGGACAATGACTAAAGTTGACAAATATTTTCTAAGTTGTCACATACAATCACACAGCTTCTTATGCTGATTTTATTTTTGTCCAAGGACTGTGGCAACAGATGTTAATGTGGTATAAATGAACACATCAATTTTCTCGCACCTGTGCTGACAAGTGTTAGAGAAGTTTGCTTGAGTTCGACATGCTATCTGACCTCTACCTGTCTCTCTCCGTTACATCAAGTTACTGTATCTCCCTATCAAGGTTTCTGTATCCTATTCTGCTGTAAAATATGGTCTGTTTCTTAGAGATGAAAAATCTTTTATGCTTGGCTCACTAGTGAAACAATGGCCCAAGTTTTGTACCTCTGAGGATTAGCAAACAAACACACCCATTCCTTCTTTCCAAGGGCAAAAAAGAGACCATGGGCATCCATTAAAGGTGTGGAAGTTCTTGTCTCTTTTGATTTGTCACAAGGGATTCTTTTTTCTTTTCTTTCTTTCTTTGCTATAACAGTTACCTTAATTATTACTTACATGGAAGCTATCTTTAAGCAAAGGCCCAGTTAATGCTGTTGAAGCATCAGGTTCACAGTTAGTATGCTAACTAAACCACCAGACAATGTTTAAAATTATGTTTGCAGATTTTGTCTGGTGTATGAGCACTGTTGAATATGGCTAGCAAGAAAACAAGAATTCCATTTTGCCAAATATGTTGAGGTTTTGACATTTGTTTTTATTCCACATAGGAATACAAATGAGATCTTGGAAAACTTTTAGTGAAAAACAAAAATACACATACTGGATATGAAAATGCAAGACATGCTCTCTCCACCCCAGAATAATCTGTTAGGGGGCTCACCTGGGACATGGGAGACCTAGGTTCAAATCTCTGTTCTGACTCAGTCCAGATGAGTTGCCCTATCCACAGGACTTTTGGCTACTCTGGGGAAAATCTCTCTTACTATTCCATTGGGGCCTAACAAAGTTTCCTCATGAAAATTTAATCAAAACTGTTGTTTCCACAAAAGGTTTTGAGGAATTTGCTTTTTTCTGGCCCAAAATCATCAATATTTTGTTGAAAAATTCCCAGCCAGCTCTACTCCTGAATACACCATGACATTTTCAGCATAATGAACTTGTTTTGAAAAAATCCTAGTTTTGTGCAAAGTCATAATAACTTAAATCCCACTAGCTGAACAGTGAAGTGGAGAAAACAACAGATTTCATTGTCTTTTCCCCCAGTCTGAAGCCAAACATTTTCTTTGTTTCAATGTGCAATTGTAATTCTCTTAAACACAGGAAACAGAAATTGCTTATGATATCAGCATGGGAATCAAATGGATTCTCAGACCCTGCAGAAGTGTGGGGAAGTACACATACCACTCTAATAGCAGATCCAACTTCAGTTTGGGACTCACTTCATTCAGCCTGTTCTGTGCTTACCATGTCCCAAACCAATTGCTGTGTTCCTTGAAACCCCAGCTCCAGAAATCAGTGCTTTTCGGGAACTATGCCACAGACTTTACAGTAGAACTCATCAGACCATTTTCTTTGAAATTTTAAATGGTACAAAAACTCAGTAAGCTGATTGAAAAACAAACAAAAATAATATTGTGAATTATTTTAAAAAAGCAAAAAAGTTTGTAGAAATTTTGAAAATTTTAAAATGGTCATTTAGCTTTATTTATTAGACGATCATTGAAACTGTAATCTCACTTCCATAGTTAGTGTTTTGAAAGACATCACAAATATGCATTACTCACAGCAGGTTAGCATTAGCAGTAGCACTAACAATGGAATATTCATCTGTTCCCTAGGCTTATTAACAGGGTGTTTAGCAGTACAGGGTTTTTTTCCTCATGCTGTTTGGCAAATCTATATGTTTAGCAATAAGAAAATAAAAATTGTAAATAAATTCTGTATATATTGTATTCCTAAGAATAGACCATCATTTATTTGAGTTAGCACTGACATTTTAGGAAGATTCAAGAGGCAGTTACAATAACAAAGAAAGCAACAGAAACATGGTATGTGCTGAGTTACATGTACAACAGTAAGACAATGTAATCTGTGAGCGGTACTGGTATGGCCCCTGTGATAGAGGGCTAGGCAACAGAAGCTGAACTAGCCCTCTGGTCACTCCAACTCCAGTTAGTGATGGATGAGATCATCATCAGGCTGGAGAGAGCTAGAAAGCTAATTAACCCATTAGCCCAGAAAGTAGAAAAGGCCCAGGAAGGAAGTGCCAGGGGAAGAAAGGGTGGGAGACCTGGGACCCCATAGTTAGTTCCAAGATAGATCACCTACCTTTCCTATCCTTGACTTAGGGGGCTGAGGTGGTTGTAAATATGGTGCTGGATAATGCTGCAAAGGTCGGGGGAGGGATGCTGTAACACATGGTGTTTATAAGCTGAGTCTCCTAGTGGTCTGCAAAAAGAAGAACAGGAGGACTTGTGGCACCTTAGAGACTAACAAATTTATTAGAGCATAAGCTTTCGTGGACTACAGCCCACTTCTTGGTCTCCCTGGTTTGCTCCCGGAGTTGGTGGTGGCTGGTGAGTTTGGGTGGGTTCGGGACTCGGGGGATAGGGCCCAGTGGGGGGAGGAGGGGAGTTAGTGAGTCTCTTCTCCCTTGCAGGTGGGTGAGGTCTAAACGGTTCGCTCTTGGTATTGGCGGTGGCCGGTGATGTGTTCCGTGTAAATGTCCCGGGACCAACGGATAGTGTCTGAGACCATCAGGCGTCTCATGAGCCGTGCATAGTGACGGCCCACTCCACAGATCCTCAGCACTCTCTCATTGCATGGGTCCCAGGCGCCCAGGGCCCCGACAAGCAGGGCGTCGGTGTGTACCTCATATCCCTTTGACCGCAGGGTGTCAGCCAGGGGGGCATATTTTTCAAGCTTGCGGGCTCGGGCTTCACGGAAGGCTGGGGTCCTGTTCTCGAAGGGGATCGTGATGTCGACCATGATGACCTTTTTCCGGACCTCGTCCGTGATGACGATGTCTGGGCGCAGCAGGCTGTCGGTACCAGGGACGGTGCGATTAACGGCGACTTCCCCCAGGCGTGGGTCGATGGCCTTCACCAGGCGATCCTGGACGGCGTTGTGCCGCAGCTGCCAGGCTCTGGCATGGGGCTTGCAGCTGCACAGGACGTGGGGTAGGGTTTCGGTCACGTACCCGCACTTCCTGCAGCACTTGTCCCGGTTCCCGTGGCGGACGGCTCCGTTGAGGGGGACGCAGTTCAGCCGGGCTCGGTGTATGAAGCGCCAATCGGCGAACCGGGTGAAGCTGCCCGTGGGGAGGAATGCATCCGAAGAAGTGGGCTGTAGTCCACGAAAGCTTATGCTCTAATAAATTTGTTAGTCTCTAAGGTGCCACAAGTCCTCCTGTTCTTTTTGCGGATACAGACTAACACGGCTGCTACTCTGAATCCTAGTGGTCTGTGTGTGCAGAAGAATACAGGAGTGTGCCCTGTTACAGCCCCAATTACCATAATATCTGAGAACCTGTAGGGATATTAAAGAAGGTACTAACAGTGATTCCCCCAAGTGACAGTGACCCCCTCATAATTTGGCCCCCACACTTTAAAATCCAACAGTTTCACCAAGTACAAAAATCTCTTGGGTCTTCTGTTAAAACTTGTAAGCTACTGTCTGTAGAAACCATTGATTATATCTATCCTGTGAAAGATATTTTACTACTATGTAAAACTTACAAACAAGTTAACTGACTTTGTTCTTGAAGTAATTGATACAATGTAAACAAACACTATAAGCTGTTAAGTGACTTTCACTTCATTCAATGGCTCCTAGGACAGGCCCCCACCCTTTGTGATTAAAGGGCCGGGAGTCTCAAATGAATTAGCACACACTCTGAAAGTGGTGGAGACAGTAAATTAAAATATGGTTAAGGGATGGAATGTATGCTGATGAATGCTTGATATACAGGGATGGTTAGGGAGGTGCCAGCCTAGAAAAGGAGTATCCATCGGCCGAAGAATGTGTCAAGTGGATGACCAGAAACCCCCGGAGGGTAAACTGGGACCCACCCCATCACCTGGAAGGATGAGAAACACAAACTTTGGACAGTGTGGAGCCACCAGGAATGTGCCACTTTGGACGGGAATGTGCCATCTGCTGATTGAGTCAGCAACAGCAGGATGAAACAGCTCCCATAGACTAACATAGGAACTAATTCCTATAAGAATGGACTCTAAAGACTGATGACTTTGAGTCTCTGGTTCTGCTGCCAGCCTCCAGGAGCATCAGGTGCACCTGACACAGACTCGGCTCCATCCTCATGACCAAGATACCTGGCCAGTAACTTGGCATGAGCAACTTCTAGGCTGGTAACTATAACACCTATACAGAACTTGAATGAATGATTGTGTGAATGAATCTCTCTCTCTCTCTCTCTATATATATATGTATGTGTGTATGTATAAGAAATAAGTAGTCAAACAACGTTGTTTACTTTTATCTTTTGCTTTATCAGTATATTTACAATAAATGTGGCATCTTTGCCTTATCCCTCTTAATAAGATCCTGCTGGTTTTTATTCTATTGGTATAACAAACCTCACAATCTTCAATGTATTTATTCTCACAGCACCCCTGCGATAGAAAAATATTATTTCCATAGGGGACTGGAGCACAGAAAGACTTAGTCATACAAGAAAGAGCAAGGAATTGAACTTTTGTCTTTTAAGTGCTAGGTTTGTACCCAAGCTACTGGAACGTTCTTCCTCCCCAGTATTTAAGGCTAAAGGGAGCAATAGTTTTAAGAATCTTTTGCAGTCTAGTATATGCATAGTTTTTGATGCTTTGAGTGTCCCCCTTAGGTAGGGAGAATCTATTTCTACTCACCCTCTAGGGTCTTATTCTCCATTATTGTTGGTTTATTCTCCCAGGGGGGAGGGATAGCTCAGTGGTCTGAGCATTGGCCTACTAAACCCACGGTTGTGAGTTCAATCCTTGAGGGGGCCACTTAGGGAACTGGGGTAAAAATCTGTCTGGGGATTGGTCTTGCTTTGAGCAGGGGGTTGGATTAGATGACCTCCTGAGGTCCCTTTTAACCCTAATATTCTATGATTGCCCTACACATTCAATAGTCATTTATACCAGTGCAAAATGCATGGAAAATAGATCTAAATTGCTACCATTCTGCCTTGGCAATGTTTTGCATTAATTTTTCACTAACTTTGCACTGATGTAAATGATTACACAACAAGCCATTTAATGAAGAATCAGGCCCTGCATTTAAGATATTTACATGTCTGTGCAATTAGCATACATACAGCAGCTAGTTTCTTTCATCACTGAAGTGCTACACTTAGGAGGCTGTATGTATCTGCTGAGTCAATAAGCTTATTCTAGGATGTCCTTTATATTAGAGGTCTGAACTGTCATAGATTCTTAACACTACACATTGTTAAAGTAACTGGGGCATTGCCTATTATACTGGGGAAACAAGCACTTAGAGCGTAAGAATGGCTAATATAATGACCCTGAGAAAATGCTCCCACTGAAGTCAGTGGGAGGAGGGATTTTGCCAGTGGCTTCACTGATAGCTGAATAGGAACCCAAATAAGTAATTGAACTCAATGAGATCAGAACTGCAAAAATTTTCTCTTACAGTGCATAAGGCTTTCAATTATAATTGGAAAAATGTAAAGGTAATATATTTTACCATCCTTTGTGCTGACGTAGCTCTCAGCTCAGATGCCTGCAGTGACTTTGTTTGCCTTTGGAAAGCTATGACTTCTAAATGTTGTGACATTAGCTAGTTCTATTATTTTTAGAGTGGGCCAAAACAATGGAAATGCCCACCAAAAAATCATGGAGTTTTGTTTCCTTTTTATGTCAAAGCACATTGGCGAAGTCAATGGAGTTTCACCAGTGTATCTAAGAGAAAAAATTGGCCCAATCTCTATATTTTTTCCCAAGGGAGACATAGGCAGTTAGACAGATGGAAATGTGAGCTGTATTAGCCAGAAATATACTGTTATGCACAGTCCTGTAGGTAGGATGAAGACCAAATATGAATGAATGCTGAGAAAATTTATTAATTTTACGTGATAAGAAAAAACTCTTTTACTTTCTAGGCCAAATCGTCACCTAACATTAATCAGTGTAGCTTCATTGATTTCAGTGAAGTCAATGGAGCTATGCCAATTTATACTATTGGAAGGTCTTGTCCGTATTGTTCCTATTCACAAAACATTAATTTGTATGATATTCCTTTTCCACATGGTCACAGACGCGGTTTATGTGATTAAAAGTTTATATAGATGTAATCAATAGTAATAATAGCCTCTTAACCTATACAAAGGTGAAAAACATCAGACCTAGTTCATTCATGCATACAAGAAATAAAAAAAATGTTTCTGCATGTACCTCTTTTAAAAAGTTTCCATATATGTATTGCCTTTGCATAATTGGTGCATTTCAGATTTATTCACTGAACAGGCTAATTCAACAGACAAGTTGTCATTAAATTTCACTAGGTGGAGGTATGCTGGATTTGTATGCTTTTAATGGGTGCAATTCTTCATCATCCTTCATTGTAAAGGATTTCACAACACATACCAATGCAAGAAATATAGATCAACAAATGGACTGCCTACTCTACACTACATAAGCCCACATTTGATCTGAGTGATGGGAATGGTCCCTGACTATGGTATTAAAACATAGAACCCAGATTTTTAATTTAGAAAAGTTTCAATGTGTCTGTAGTACAAATTTTATTGTTCCCCATACTGGTCTCACTCACACAAATGTAAATCAGGTGTAATTCCACTGAAATGTGTACATTTACATTGTTGTAGAAACAGTGTAAGAACAGAATCAGACCCATTGCCTTTAGTGTATTAATCTTTTCTTAGGAAGTACTATATAAAAAGGTCCACATTCATATCTGCCAGGATTGGGTGCAATTCTACTAAAACCAAAAGTGGTAGGGTCACCTGATGAAAAAAACAGCTTGTGTCAAAATCATGCTTTTCCTGAATTGAGATTTTCCCTGTATTGTGAAGTGGAGAAAATTGCTTGTTAACCAGACACTCCATCATATTTCATCTAATTTCATTTTGTTCAAAGACTCAATAGTTCATTCACCACGTTGGTTCAGAGCCCACTGAGGAATTATACATGCATTCTCTGCCACCGTGCTGCTGGTCTAGTATAAGGGGAAAACCCGGCACCATTGAGAAATTCAAATGGCAGCTGGACACGATGCATAACTTTAAAAAAATAAATATAAGTTTTATGGTTGAGCTCAACATGCAGCTTGTGTGATTTCATTTTGCATGGTCTTTCGGGATCAGATTCAAAAGCTGAGGAGAGATTCATCTATATTCACCTCAGCTTGCAAAGGGGGATATTGCTTGCTTTGCCATTCATGCCTTCCTTTCATGGTTTCCATGAACATACCTTTGCTTATGACTGAAGAAAGGTGAGAGTGTGCATGCAAGATGTGTTTAAAAATGATTATGAAACATTATTTGTTCCCATGGAGGCAAATAGGTATCCATATACTGCACATTACACCCTTTATGTTGGAGCTTACCCATTTCAATAGACACAGATGGCTGTTCACATCCCTCTTCATCTCTCAAAACCTATTCTTAAGCGACTCAACACTCAAAAATTGGGGTGGGCATTCTACTTTGACACTGACTTTGTGGCAAAGTCTGGAGGAATTCTAAACACCGAGAGAAATCAATTTTAAGATCTCAACTTCTTTGCAATAAGAGTTACCAGAACTAGGTCCTCAGTTTTACTCATGCTGACCATTCAGTCCCTTTGCCTACGAGACTGTATATGCTACCCTCCGTGTTCTGATGGTCTTGCTCAGGTGTAGAAATTTTCTGTTCGCTTACACACACCATTTGTGTGTAAGCGAACGGAGCCAGCAAGCTGTATCATTTTAGCCTAATGATTGCATGATTCGGTGGTTATAAAGCTTCACGTATTTAAGAATAAATTTCAGCCAGCTCCTCGGTGATCTTCCTGGGAAACATCCTGATCTTGTTCAGTTATTCTTCATCAATCTTACACAAATGAGCAGACCTGTCATGCTATGAACCTCTTGTGAAAGTGCCTTCCCTTTGCCTGGTATGAGAGCCAACTGGAGTAGGGCTGTTACCACCCTCCACTGACTCTCAGGAGTGAACTTGCAGAGAGGATTGCCCAGTTGCTTGAGGCATTATCCATGTGTTTCTATACAGAGTTTATATGCCATGGAGTGCATCTAAATCCCAGTGGCTGGATATACATCATCCAACTGGATCTCCATTTTGAACAATGCTCTTTCAAGGTCCTATGGAGGACCTAGCTGTAATCTGATTGGTCACTGAAATATGCTTCCTCCTACTATAAGGATATTCCCTGATTTCCTCAAGCACCATGGACAAATCCACTTGAGCAAAGGCATGATCTTGAACTGAATCCTCACACTCATCCTGCTTTTTGGCCAATATGGATCTATTAACACTATAGGAGAGACACAAATTTGAGACCTTTACAGAAATACAGTGAAAGGACAGGACAATGCTAATTCAGTAAATGTAGTTATAATCTCATACATTTTGTGGCTTTAGTGGCCAAGGTTTTGGTAGCAGGGTAAGTATATTAGTGTACATCTGACACACTCTACATCAACAAATTATTTAAAATAAAATGTCAGGGGTCAGACTGTGCCTATCCCAACAGTGCAAAGGAGGGAGAGCTCACAAGGAGACTCTGTGCATTGTGCTCGACAAGGATGACCTCCTGTAAATTCCTTTGAGGGAAGTGCATCTCCTCGCTGTCTCTAATGCAAACTAGCTAAGTGCCACAGTGACACCTCAGATGTTTATCACTTGTTTTCCAGTGTTCTTCTGACTAGTTTAAAATTGTGATGTTCTGTTGGATAAAACTTCAAAAGTCTGTTCTGTTCAGGTTCTTATACGGTGCCTATCATAGGGTTACCATATTCAAACATTTAAAAAAGAGGACACTCCAGGGGGCCCCGGTCCCCGCCCCCGGCCCTGCCCCAACTCCGCCCCTTCTCCGCGAGCAGCTTTCAATCAGGCCAGGTGTCCAATCAGCCACGCCGCACTCCGCAGGAGGGGAAATCCCAGACATTTCTACTTCATTAGAAATCCCCCCCGGACGGCCATTTAAGGCTGAAAAAGCCGGACATGTCCGGGGAAACCCGGACGGATGGTAACCCTAGCCTATCATTATGTTATCTGAGTATTAGAAGTTCATTCAGTGTTGAAACTGGCATGCTTACCCATTGCCTCTTCAGTGAGTTTTTGCTACATGTTAGGCAGGTACTTTCCTTTTCCTCTCTTTGGGTTGCTCTTTGTGGCTGGTCTCATCTGTCTTCTGCCTGGACTCTTCTGCCTTCTGCTTAGCTTGGTCTCTTAAGTTTCACTTCCAATTTATTTCTGTGTCGCTCTAACTCCCCAGTGCTGCCTGAGAACATGAAATGGTGATACAGTACCATTAGTGCATTAATATACAATAATACTGAGCCTATAGTATCAAAGTAATCCTCATGGATTGATTGAAGTCTTTGAAGTTAGGAGGCAGGGAATAGCAGGATAAAGCAGTACAGCGCTCCTCCAGCAAGAAGCAGAGTAGGCCCCTTTACCACCCACACAGGAACTAGCTCAACTGCTGCACTTCCTAGGTCTGGGATCTTTGAGGTTCTGACACAGACAACTCCTCACTGTCTCCTCCTATCCATCTCAATAGGAAGCAGAGTGGGGGCCTCTCATCAACTTCCAAGTACCAGCACAAGCTCAGGCCACAGATGAAATCTCCAAACACAGCAATGTGTGTGCCTAATTTTCTTTTTTAAATACCTCTTACTTGTACTCCCTCTCTCGACTGCTTTCCCAGGCTTTCCCATTCTCTTAGAACAGTGCTCAGAGCTGTCAAGACACATGCAATATCTTAAGCATTTGGTGCATCCCTATATCACCAACAACCCCAATGCTTCTCCTTCCTGATTCAGATCTCATCTGGAAGAAACACTCACAGGAAATGCAGTAGTCACTTCACAAAACTTATTGCAAAAGAAGCCGAACATCAGGATCTTAGTCTCCAGTTGAGCAATGGAGGATCTTTATGATCACAAAAGAAACCTTGAACCAGCCCTGTATAAGGGAAACCTGGCTGGATAATACTGCAGGCCTAGTGAGAGCTTATCCAATCCCACTTGGTTACTCAAAACATCAGACCTAATCCCATTCAAGACAAGGATGTAAAAGAACAGCTATTGTATTCCTGTCACCCTCAGATGTAAGAGAGGCCACTTCAAAACAAAGTTACTTGAAATCATATAATTACGGTGTGAATCTAAAGACAAGCCCAATATGTGCATCTTACTAACCTGTACACTGCCATCACCCATGCTGAGAAGACCTCTGATTCAATGAGCCAAAACCTCACAGGTAACCTCTGGACCTACCGTTAACAGGGTCCACCCTAGGACTGATTTTCAGCTTGGACATTGATATAGGGAATAATTAAAAAAATGACTACCATCTCCTCCAGACAAGAGATAGCAGCCAAGAGCTCCCTAACCCAGTCAAATTCCAAAATATACCTTAGGTAATTCCACCTCACCAAAAGCCACATAATAGGACACTTAATGATTCACTGACAGCTCACTAACACTAGCCATTAATATTTTTAATTGAAGTATCCATAACTTTCTGATTGCTCCATGAATCTCCATGGCTCTTTGATGATGTGACAGAAGTAGCAGAAAGGAACAAAAATCAAGTGTTACTGGTAGCAGAAAGCATGGGCAAATTCAAGAAGACATAAGGAATCCTTGAAAGCCTACACCCAGGCTGTTGAAGAAACCAAGAAATTCTCTTGCCCCCACTGTAGCAGCTGCTAGATTATGCCCCAGCTGAACTGTTCACCACCATGAATTGTGTTGACAATCCAGTATGACTCCTTTCAACTTCAAAGACCAGAACTATTACCCTACTTCTTAGAGAATATCACTTACATTGGAGATGACTTCTCAGGTCATTGGGATCAGACAATGAACACAGACATGACTATATTATTTCTATCTAGTGATATATCTACTTATCTTGGTATTTATATGGTTTTCATCAAGATAGCATGCTGCATATCACTGACTAAGGCTTTTTCAAGACAGGAGAGAGGTAGTAGCACAAATTAGCCAGAAGAAATTACAGAAATGATATCATCTTCCTTGATTTGAAGAAAAGCATCAGCCATTTCTGACTCAGACTTACATTTTGGGATTTGTATTATATGCCTGGCTAATGCTTGAAGCACAGGTGGACGCCATTGGCAAGCTTGCTGTTGTCCATAGGTATCTTTCAGATGTACATCTCACTATTGGGCACGTGTTGTACAAAATTCCCTTAATTCCTCATAACACAGAAAACTATGTTTTCTCATCAGGACATGGATAAGTTGATAATATTTTGTGGGGTTTGCATGTATAATTTGTCAGCTTCATATGAGGATCCCTCATACCCACTAAAACAATAAACATCATGGCTATCCATTCCAGCAGTCCTAATGCAGATAATCCTCGCACTGCTGCCAGTGGAAATTTTGACTTCATAAGGAGAACACTGATGGGATAACAAACAAGGGTTGTCAGAATTAAACTTAGATAACGTGAATCAAGCTCCAGAATGAGGAGTGATAGTAAGAGACACGAATTTATAGCCCAAGATTGCAGATAAGATGGTGTTGCATGGCATGTGATGCAATGAAGCATTCGAAGCCATTAGGCAGTGAATTTCAGCAAAAACACATATTATGTGTATGCTACTTCATAACAATGAACTTTAGAGGAAAACATTCAGACATTCATTTCCATTTGTACTGTCTCATTGTTTTCTTGTACTCTCCCATTTGGCTGCATCCAACTGTTGTCTTTTTGGGGCATGGACCATCTTTTTCTTTGTACAGCACCTAGCACAATGAAAACCTGGGGTTCCTAGGCACTACAAATTATAATAATAACATTGAGCCAAGTACACGACACAACATCCAGTGAGTGGATCAATAGTTTTTTATGGAATCTTCCCTATAATACACTATATCTTCCCTATAATGCACTATAATAACATTTGATGTCCATAGAGATTATACCAAAACCGACATGTCATTTTATACGGGCATGCAAACATTACAGCATGCAGAATTGGAAATGTTAGTTCTACCTCAGGCCAATCATAGACTGGCATGACCCCACTGTAGCACAAACAAGTAATATACGTCTCTGGAATTGGTTTATGAGAGTTCATTTCAGAACTGTATACGAGAGCTAAAGTGAATTTGGCTGAAATTGTCCAAGCAAAAAATAGGTTACAGATATTGCAACAAGTCTATACTCTTCCTTTTTTTTTAAAAAAAAAAAGAAAAGCTATTAAGTTTCTTCCCAGTATGTACTATTTTTAGCATTTACACAAATCCTAATAAAAGCTCTATTTTCCTATATGCGGATGACTTTACAGATGATCATTAGTGCTTAATGACGATTTACGGGATGGGACGTGTCAATCCAATCAGTGAGTGACTTTTTTTGTGTTGTCCATGAAGTGCTGCCCATGTCACCGGATTTAAAAAGCAGAACAGCTTCAGGAGTTTTTATCTCTGCATGACTGCTGGCTAGGGATTTGAACAGAAAAGAAAACTACAAGAGGAAATTGGTTTGGACAAGAAGAGCTTCTGTACATAATTCTTATTAATTTGAAGATGAAATGCAGTCTCTTAGAAACAAAAAGATAGTGTGTGATGGCTTATTCAATATGGTTATTGCTATAGGATTCAGCCCCATTTCTTGAGGATTAGAACTGACTGGCCTGCATTGCCTATTTATTGGCAATGGGATTACTAGAATTTAGTCATGCCACTACCTCTCTTTTCTTGGAAATGAAGTGAGTAAAGGAAATAGAGGAAATCAATGATAGAAGTTTCTGTGCAAGTCTATCTGGTTTCCAGTCTACAAATCAGCTATAAGACAACCATTGGGGAAAACCGATTTATGCTTACTAAATCCTTACTTTGCTTTTGAACAGTCTTGCAATGAAGAAAACTTAATCTGATGCTAGAGAAAGCACTTGTCACAGAGGTTGATATTTGCATTTAGACTGGGAGGTCTGTTCCAAAATTTGGACAGGAACTTGAGTACATGCTAAATCAGCCAAGGTAGAAATTTGAGCAAAATGAGTTGAGGGAGGTGTTCATGAAGGGATTTCTTCTCTATCCCTTCTCAGCTAAGTATTCTCTCAGTGTGGATTTGACTCCATATACTGGTGAAGGCAGGTTTAAGAATCTATGCATGAAGAGGGGATAAAGACTCACGACAACGTTTTAAGGCAGAGGAGAGCAGTATATTAACATGTCAGAGGGTTGTCTTTGCCCTACATGCTGGCTCTCGATTTTATTGGCTCAGCTACTCAATATCTCCTTCAGTCACCAGTGTGTCGAGCTTTACAAAAACCTTGTCATAACACTGGTTCTTAAAATCAATAAGACCAATACTATTTAGAAAACATCCTGAAAGGAGGGACATTCCTGGTGTTCAAGGGGACATGGTTACTCAAGTGAAGAACTCCTTTCTCCCCACACTGTACATTATTTTGAGTGCCCAAGGCATAGAATACTTTCAACATGTCATCATTTTGGCTGAGCAGATATTGTTTAAGGAACAAAAAATTGTCTTCCTATTTGGTATTCAGTTCATATTGTTACAGCTATGAAGATATTCCAAAATGCATTTCCACAACCAGTCCTGAAAAACTCAGATTCATGCTGGCTATTCATATCTGGATTCAAAAGTGAAGCACAACCTTAATGGCTTATCCTCTATGAACTGTACTTAGTCACATGATTCACTGTTAGCTGACTCTGAGTGCAAGTAATTACACACCAAATGCAAAGAAGATCACAGCAGTGAAAATCATAGCATAGCAGTGAGAACCAATGCATCATAGCATTGAGAACTCTCCTATTCAATCTGGCAAACATCTGGCTTTAAATGTGAATGCTCAACTTAGACTTGTAGTACGGAAAGCAACACAGTCTAATCCAGAGTAGTACATCGATTTATTATTATAGTCTTTTTCTTACAAAGTGTATAACAAAATGCCTTCAGAGTAATAATAGAGATATAAAGTTAACATTTAAAAAATGAAAGCAGGAGAAAGAAATAAGAGTAATAAAAGATCTGTTTTGAGATTACATGTAATAAGACACAGAGGAGCAGGGAGGCAGAGAGATTCAGGAAGGCTACATCAGGTGGCTGAAGATGCAGAGAAGGGGACTGTGCTTTTGTGTGTTTTTGGCTTCATTGGCTTGTGAGTAGCTTGTTGGTTAGTTTTTGGCTGGTATCTTGTTGCCCTATTCTGTACATTTCCCCTGAAGCCCTGGTACTGGCCACCATGGGAGACAGGATACTGAACGAGATGGGCCATTGGTTTGACCCAGTATGGCAGCTTCTGTGGTTTATTATGAGGATTTGGGATTGGCCCAACTGAAGTTATATGGACTGTTATGCATTAACATCACTAACCTTGTAGAGAGTAATGGTGCCACAAACTGTAATCAAAAGGGATTACAAAGAAAAACCTTGCCAGACAAAATTGATTGTTTTATTTGATAGATGACCAAAATTAATAGATGAGAGAGGTAAAGCTGGGGGAGGGAGAGGGACATATCTGATGGACTATATACTTGATTGAAAATAACACGAGTTTGGAATATTTTTTCATGCTGAAATGAAAACAAAAATTTCAACATTTCCCATGAAACAAAATTCTGGTAAAAAGGTTGGGGTTGGTTGAATGGTTTGATTTTGATGAAATCAAAGTGTTTCATTCAATTTTTGAGATTCTTAATTTTTTTTAAATAATATAAGTTAAAAGAAATTTCAAAATGAAGTCATCATGAAGTGAAAAATAAAAATGCCTCATTGTGAAAATGGTGAGTAGAAACACTTCAACATTATTGAAATGCTTCCTGTCAAGGTGTGTGAGAGTGTTTCAAAAATAATTTTTGTCAAAATTTATACTTTTTGGCAAAATGATTTGCTTTTGATTAACTAGCCTTTTCTGACAGAAAAAACATTCAATTGAAAGCTTTCCAAACAGCTCTACAGAGAAACACAGTAAATGTAATATATCAGATAAGGTATTTGAGACTGCCACAAAAACCTTACTTTAAACATTAATTCAAATCAATTTGAAAATAAACACTTGGATTGAAAACTGGCTGAAGGACTATAAACAAAGGGCAAAGTATTGAATTGTACTACAGCAATCAAGTCTTATTTGTCATTAATTATCTAGAAAAAACAGTAAACATCAAATAAATTACATTTGTGGATGATACTAAGGCAGTGATTGTGTGAGCTTTATGTCTGTTTTGTACTGTTCTCCCTGGAGATATTTATCACTGATATCTCACAACCTAGTTTCTCTTTATCTCATACTGTGAAAGAACACTGTGGCTAAAATGCCTCTGACCATCTGTGAATTTTCACCATATTGACCTCATTTGACTTATAGCATCAATAATTTTCTCTTTAGAATTCTGTACTTTCTATTATTTGGTTTATCTCACAACTGATATGATTCATGACACAAAAACTGTATCCACTGTAATCTGAGACCCTAGTTACCAGTTATTCCTTAAATTTACACTGAGACTTGATAATATGCTACATAACTATAAGATTTATTAATACTACCTGCACTGGGTATACAGTGTACATAGCTCAGACTACCCTCCAAAAGTCCTGTCCCCACATATGCTGCATGCAGTTTAGATCTGGAGAAATAACTTCTCAGGGAGGGAAGAGGTTTTGGATTTCTTTGATTCAGAAATCTGGGGGGATTATTCGCAGGACACTATACTCTCTTTTTATTATCTATTTTATTGTCATTAAACTCCATGTACTTTATTGGTGACAAGAAAAAGTGGACAATAAGGTTGGTTTGTCTTTTTATCTATTTTAATTATTTACCTTGTGAGTGAACAGCTCATTCATATGGAGGGAAACATTTGAAAGTTGGGAGGAAAGTTGGGAATCAGGATGGGGGAATGTGAGAGGGTCTGGATTGTGGAGGTCAAGGGAGGAAAGAGAATTTGAGGTTTTTAACTTAAACAAAATGATACAAACAGGTAACTAATAAAATATAATCTTTTCATTACCCTTATCACTTTACTTCTGTGATATAGACCTTTCCCTCACCCCATTATTTATGTATGTTAGGTACTTATACGGACCTATTACCATGGTACCTGAGCACCTCACAATCTCTAATATATTTATACTAATAACACTCTTGTGAAGTAGGGAATATCTTTGTCTTTTTTATTGTTTACTTGACTTTGGTTGACTTAGCAACTCACCACATTTTGATTAAAAACCTAGAATGAGAGCTATAACATGGCACACATTAAATGAATTAAAAGCTAGCTAGCTGATAGGTCTCAAAATTTAATTGTAAAAAGGAAATCTGCATTGAGCAGTTCTATTTCTATTGGGGGAGTGATAAATAATAAAGAGGACAAGTCACTGATACAAAACAATCTGGATTGCTTACTAAACCGAGCGCAAGCAAACAATATATATATTAATGCAGCTAAATGTAAATGTATACATTTAGGAATAAAGACTGTATGCCATACTTACCGGATGGGTGACTATATCCTGGAAAGCAGTGACTATGAAAAATATTTGGGGATCATGGTGAATAGCCAGCTGAACGTGAGCTCCCAATGTAACACTGAGGCCAAAAGGGCTAATGCAATCCTTGGATGCATAAACATGGCAATCTCAAGTAGGAGAAGAAAAATTATTTTATCTCTGCATTTGGCAACTGCTGATGGAATACTGTGTCCAGTTTTGGTGTTCACAGTTTAAGAAGGATGTTGGAAAAATTGGAGAGGGTTCAGAGAAGAGCCACAAGAATGATTAAAGGATTGGAAAACATGCCTTTATAATGATAGAATCAAGGAGCTCCATCTTTTTTATCTTAACCAAAACAAGGTGATGGTGGATTCTCCATCACTGACAACTTTTAAAACAAATGTGGATAGTTTTCTAAAAGATCTGTTTGAGGAATTATTTTTAGGAAGTTCTATGGCCTGTGTTATACAGGAGGTCAGATTAGATGATCACAATGGCCCCTTCTCGCTTTATAATCTCGGAATCTATGTTAATAGGAGGGAAATTGTGATTATTTCCTGTATATGAAAAGGGCCTAGCATATTTTGTACACTCCCATATTGTAAAGTAATAATAATTAATAATAAAGCTACAGTGGTCTACAGTTATAGAAGACACCAGATACCTTTGAAATTGTTAGAATTACATCTTTTTAACTATTAGTCTTTCTAATGTTGCCAGATGTAAAAGTCCAGTTTCCTAGAGGAAGATATGTAGTATAAACAAAGATTTTCAAACTTGAAGTATTTGTGTCCCAGTAACTACAGATCTTTAAGGATTTATTTTTGGGTAGCCATTAAGATGTGATTAATGAGTTAATGTTTCCAGTGTGAAAACATGACATGCAGTCACCCTGGGTTTAGTTTTGGCATACTGCCCCTGATTTCTTCCGGACATGGGCTCCTTGCTGATTTCTTTTTAGAAATTACGGCAGTCTACATAACAGGAGCATGGAAGAAAGGGAGCTCATGGTGGTTCTGGTCCCTTCCTATGAAAAATAGATTTGCATCTTAACGAGACGCGATATATCGATCCTGGATAAATCGATTGCTACCCGCTGACGCGGCGGGTAGTGAAGACGTACCCTTAGAGACTAACAAATTTATTTGAGCATAAGCTTTTGTGAGCTAATTTGTTAGTCTCTAAGGTGCCACAAGTACTCCTGTTCTTTTTGCAGATACAGACTAACATGTCTGCTACTCTGAAACCTTTCTTTTAACAATATCCCTTATTTTCTCTTTTTAGCTGTAGAAAGCTTTTATAGGGAAAGGTGAAGTGATGTAGATCAGAATAAGTAAAGAACATGTAAGAGTTCTTTTGATGAACTTGAATGAATTCAAGTCAGCAGGGTCTGATGCTATTCACCCCTGGGTGAAGAAGGAATTAGATGAAGAAATCTTGGAGACATTGGCAATAATATTCACAAACTCGTGGATGATGATGGAGAGGTCATGGAATACTGGAGAGGGGTTAACATAGTGCCTATCTTTAAAAAGGGGGGAAAGGAACAGCCAGGGAACTACAGGCCAGTCAGCCTGACCTCAATATCTGCAAAGCTATTAGAGCAATGTATAAAACATTCAGGTGGCAAATACCTGGAGGATGAAGGGGTCATCACTAGCAGCCAGCATGGATTTGCTAAGAACAAATAATACCAAACCAGCCTGCTTTCCTTCTTTGATAAGGTAACTGGTTTGGTGGATATGGGGAACATGGTGGACATAATATACCTGGACTCAAAGCTTTTGACACAGTCCCACATGACATTCTCATAAGTAAGCTGGAGAAATATGGGCTTGGTGGAAATACCATTAAGTGGATACATAATTTATTAAACAACTGCAAACAAAGAGTAACTATTAATGGAATGATGTCAGATTGGAAGATGGTCTCAAGTGGGGGTCCACTGAGATCTGTTCTGGGTCTGCTTTTATTTAACATCTTTATTAATTACCTTGATGTAGGAATAGAGAGCATACTGATCAAATTTGCAGATGACACAAAGCTAGAGAGGGTTGCAAACACTTTGGAGGACAGAGCTAAACTTCAACTGGACCTTGATAAATTGGAGAACTGGACTATAGACAAAACAATGAAATTCAACAAAGACAAACATAAGGTACTACGCTTAGGCAAGAGAAAACAAATGCACAAATATGGAATCGGGGATAACTGGCTTGGCAGTAGCATTGCTGAGAAGGATTTGAGAGATGTGGTGGATCACAACCTCAACATGAGTCAGCAATGTGATTCTGTTGCAGAAAAAGCAAATGCAATTTTCGGTTGCATTAACAGAGGCAAAGCATGTAAGTCATGGGAGGTGATAGTACCACTCTACTCAGTGCTGGTTAGGCCTCAGTTGGAGTACTGTGACTGATTTTGTTCACCAATGTATAGAAAGGATGTAGAGAAACTGGAAAGGATCCAGAGGTGAGGGACAACATGATAACAGGGATAGAATGCCTTCAGCAAATGCTGAAGGAACTGTGTATGTTTAGTTTGGAAAAGGGATTGGGAGGGAGGCATGACAGTCCTCTTCACATACTTGAAAAGCCGTCATAAAAAAGTTGGAAAAAAGTTGTTCTCTCTTCCCACAGAGGGCAGGACAAGAGGCAGTGGGTTCAAACTACAGCATAGCAGATTTAGATTCAATCTCAGGAAAAACTTCCTAACTGTGAGAACAGTAAGACAATGGAACAGACTGCCTAGGGAAGTGGTGGAGCCTTGGGGTGGCTCTGGGGGATCAGGCTGTCACTTTGGTGGAGGTGCATGAAAACTCCACGGGCATGGGGGAGGCAGTTATACCTTGTGTAGAATTAATATGGCTAATATCATGTTATGGAGGTTAAACTATTTCCCAGGACGTGTGCAGTGTATATTGGAAAAGGGGTAAAAGAAATGCAAACAAAACATGGTACTTAATTAAAATCCTATTAGTGCTCCAAAAGGAGCCACAATAGGTTGTGCTCTCTTTTTCAGATCTGTGTGTGTTTTGGAGCAGGAAATGAAAGTGAAAAGTAAGCAGAACTCTGGTGGAAGTGGAATGTGTCCCTTTTAAGACAGTCTCTGAGCTGCTGATAGCTTTGGATCCAAAAGCAAGCCAAGAAAGGCTCTGTGTAGATGCAAATTACCTAGCTCAGGGGTCAGCAACCTTTCAGAAGTGGTGTGCCGAGTCTTCATTTATTCACTCTAATTTAAGGTTTTGCATGCCAGTAATACATTTTAATTCTCTTTCTATAAGTCTATACTATATAACTAAACTATAGTTGTATGTAAAGTAAATTAGGTTTTTAAAATGTTTAAGAAGCTTCATTTAAAATTAAATTAAAATGCAGAGCCCCCCGTACCGTTGGCCAGGACCCAGGCAGTGTGAGTGCAACTGAAAATCAGCTCACGTGCCGCCTTTGGCATGCGTGCCATAGGTTGCCTACCCCTGACCTAGCTGATGGGGGAAGGAGGAAGCTGCCCATAAGTAGCAGCACAAAGAACCTGCAAATAATGAATACATCTGGTCAGCAAACAAGCTACTAGAAGACTCAGATTATGGCCCTCCAGAAAAGGGAGGTGAATCAACAAGTCAAGCCTGAAAATAAGGGGGACACGTTAACCCTAAGGTGTGTGTGTGTGTGTGTGTGTGTGCACAGAGCAGAAATCTGAAGCTGTCTCTCAGCTATTACCTGAAAATAAACGTAAAGCTTGATACAGCAGAGAAACTATTGCAAACCTGGTCTGTTGTACAAGAGGGGAAACTGAGGTACACCACCTCATGAATTTCATAAATGACCAGTGAGTGGGGGTAATTCGCTAGCCGGACTATAGAACAAAATAAGGACAGCCTGGAGGTAATTCTTCTGTTTTTCCTGCAATTAGCAAGGAAATTTGTAAAAGGAATTGGTATTATTATTAAGCAGTAATCTGTCCTCACCAGGGGGGTGGAAATTGTTTCTTTTGTTTTTCAGACACTCTACAAGCATGCTGGTGCCAGTGGAACAATAATCCAGAATACAATGGATCTATGTTTTGTGTTGTTTGTCTGTGGTGTTTGTCTTGTTGCTAGCATTGTTGTGTTTCAGTGAACAAAAAACCTCATGATGTGGGTGGGGATGGCTTCAAAAGGCTAACCTGGGGTCGGAGGGGGCAGGGGGAGATGTGTATGGGAATGCAAAATGCTCAACCAGGAGGCCAGCACCTGTGTAATAGCTACCGTGGTGCCTGGAATAGAACGGCAACTAAGGTGGGCCCCACAAGCCCTATGGAAATAATGGGAAGGGGAGGAGCTCACTGGGAATCAATGGAGAGGTGTGTAAAATGGTGTAAATCCAGAGAAGACGTTTGGATGTGTCCCTCTCCTATGACTATGGAGGAGCAGGATCAAGGGCCTATGGCAAGAGGTGGACAATTGGGTGTACTATGTATGAGGTGTTTTGCTGGAAATGTACATATTACTAGGGGGTACAATTACCCCAACCCCTAACCAAACTACACACATCTATATGCTGCTATCTGGACTTTGGTGCACAAATGGATCTGTAAATCTTATTGCTGTGAATAATCAAACCGGGGCATACGGCTTGATTCCATACCAAGTGGTTAAGTTGGTTTGGACAATAACCCATTTCTCTGTCGACATTCAATGGATTTATAATCTGGACAAAAGCATGCAAAACCTGCAGCGGCAGCTTGTTGCAACTGCCAGCAACTGGACACATTAAGATCTTGACCCTGTCGAAGGAGGAGAGGCAGTGTTTTGGTGGTGGCTCGGATGTTGGACCATACTGAAGTGGTCAGGACTCTGTGTTGCTGTGGATTGTCATAGCAGCTGGTGTTTTATTAACTGTATTTGTGTTACGCTGCATATGGAAACAATCAAGGGGGGGCACAACCTCCTAGAAAACAGCCACTAATTATAACCTATAAGTAATGTAGTAAGCCCTCCCCCGCCGCAGTGTACTAGACAACCCGGACCCAACCTTCTCGGGCCCACTGTAATGGGAAGTCTGGAACACTAATTGGAATAGGTGTAGTATGCCCGTACGAGAGAAAGTGCAGAGCACTATACTACACAAGGGGCAGTGGGACAAATGGAATATCGACACCTTCCACCTTGAGGCATGGCCCTATCAGGAAAGGTGTTGCCATATGTCCTATGCTTTTCCAGGGATACCTGGGCAGGAGGATCCCAAAAGAAAAAGAAAAAAAGGGGGTGGAGTGTTAGGATATAGATATTCAGGCCTGTCTGTAAAGGCCTATACTTTAAGAATTTAGGTGTATTCTTATCACTTAGCTAGTTATAGAGGCATAAAAGAAAGAATCAAAATCACTGTCTGTCTGTGTAAGGGCCTTCTCTTACTGTGACAGTCTGAGGCCCTTTTCTTAGGCTAAGGCCTTCGGCTAAGTAGCAGAGGCCAGCCATAAACTGGGAAGTGTATGGTCACAGCCTCACATTCCAAACCAGTCACATTGAAATAAGGTGCTATGGGGCTGTTAGAAAAACAATCCTGTCCTGATATTCCTATCACCTCCAGAGAAAGGGAAGAGCCTAGAAGATGTAAAAGGAAACTTAGTTTGATAGCACCCTGTCTGGCAAGAACTCACTTATCAATAACTGGGATGTGAAATCCTCATGTCTGTATTGTTCTATCACTGTAGTCTCCACTTCCCTATTGTTTGTCTGCATAATCTCTGTCTGGTTCTGTGATTGTTTCTGTCTGCTGTATAATTAATTTTGTTGGGTATAAACCAATTAAGGTGGTGGGATATAGTTGGTTAAATAATCATGTTACAATATGTTAGGATTGGTTAGTTAAATTTCAGTAAAATGATTGGTTAAGGTATAGCTAAGCAGAACTCAAGTTTTACTATATAGTCTGCAGTCAATCAGGAAGTAAGGAGGGAATGGGAACGGGGAATGGGAATCATGTTTTGCTAAGGGGGAGGAAATGGGAACAGGGACACAGGCAAGGCTCTGTGGTGTCAGAGCTGGGAAGGAGGGCACTGAGGAAGGAAACTGGAATCATGCTTGCTGGAAGTTCACCCCAATAAACATAGAATTGTTTGCACCTTCGGACTCCGGGTATTGTTGCTCTCTGTTCATGCAAGAAGGACTAAGGAAGTGAGCGGGTGAAGGAATAAGCCCCCTAACAGCTGGATCGCCATCTGTCTTGGATGGTTTAGACTCAACAAATCCTGCATCTTGGTGGGGGTTAGACTAGATGACCCTTGCAGCCCCTTCTAATCTTATGGTTCTATGAACCCCGTTTGTCAGTCTATTAGGTGATATTAAAGATGGTAATAAATGTCCTTTTGGGGGGAAACAGAAGTTAGTTGACATGGTCTGGAGCTTTTGTTCTTGAAGTCCAATTCTGTTTCTGAAGACAAAACAAGACAAACACACACAAAAGGGGAGAGAAAAGAATTGCAAAGACAGAAAATGCACCTTGTGTCTCTGGTGCTGACTCTGAGTTGCAGCTTTGACTGTCTTACAGGCTTTTGCCCAGTGGTTAGAACATTCACCTGAGATGTAATAGACTGAGATTCTCTCCCCTTCCTCTTGATGTGCACTTGGGTTTTTCACTGGGTAGGTGAGTGATGTAGCCACAGGACTATAGAGTGATTCTCACAGTCTCCCTCTAGCCCAAAGTATATTTAATTAGTTACACAAAATGGAACAGCTTCAATAGGAGAGACTGAGAGAGGGTTATGCTACCCTAGCCCAAAGCCCAGTGAAAGGGCACATAGTTGTGAAGTGAAAGATCCAGTTCACAACCCTTCTCCACATCAAGCAGAGGGGTAATTAAACCTGGGTTACCTACCTCTCTGGTGAGTGCCCCAACCACTAGACAAAAGGTTATAAGAGAGTCCTCTTCCATTTTGTGTGGGTTCTGCAGACAAAAAATAGGAAACCAACTAGCTTGATGATCCTGCTGGGACTTAGGCATGAGCTAGGCACCTAGACTGAAGCAGCTGGGCACATGCTCACTGGTAGAAATTTAGGTGCTGTGGGATATTAGATAGTAGGTGAGCAGAGTTTTGGGGGATTTCAATGATGCATTTGTCTCCAGCTTTTGCTGATTTTTATAAACAATGTCATGTAACAGGCTTATTTGGATTTTTGTAAACTTGGGCAACTTAAAGTGCAGGGCTTCATACCACAGAACCTCCACCTGGAGCTGTAGAGGTGAAGAATTGATGTGGGGGCTGGAGGTGAATAATTAACTAATAGGCTGGGGGATGGGCAGGTGAGGGACTGGAGCAGAATTAATGGATGGATTAAAAAACAGGCAGATATGTAGCTAGGGTTATAGAGTTGACAAGGGAGATGTGGGGATTGAGGAGTGCATAACTAATTGATGGGCTAAGGAACAGGCAGCTGTGGGAAGAACACAGATATAATTAAATAGAATTTGGGGCTGGGAGAGAAGCTGGAAACTCTTCACCCTCAGGTAGCTGTGAGGGCACCAGCAGCTGGGAGCAGACTCACCTGCCTGTATACATTTGGGAGAGCTAGCAAAACTAATTATCAAGCACACCCTGGATGGGCAGGAGTCGTCCAAAAATTAAGACTCAGACCAGAAAAACCAAACTATAATTATTTTTTAAAAGCATAATTTTGGGGATAATCATGTTTTGTTGTGGTCTGAATCATGATTTTTGAGGTTGAGGACACAGCAAGAGCTGGAAGTCTAAACATTGTCATTGTCACCTTCTAACAGGGTGCGCACTTGCCTTTTAAGGAAGACTAGAAGTCAAGTATGGCCAACCTAAATGTAATCTCTAAATAAAGATAATACATCTACAGGGACTAATGGCAGTGTGCATCTCATGTAACAGCAGGATTACAAAAGAGCTGCCTGAACCTCAAAAAGGTTAGAGACCAGAAAACAGTTAAGGGTCTCTACAAGAGAAATGGGGAAACAACCTCAAAAAGGTTGTCACTAATGGCTTCTGAAGAAGCCTAGATATAGAAAAGGGGGGGAACAACTGAAGAAAAAAGTCTTGGAGCAATTAAAGTAATGCTTTGGGCTTTAGGCCTAATAGTTTCACCTGTCCTTAATTAAGGGCCTAAGTCCAGTGTTTCCAGAGAGGGAGGCAGAAAAGCTTCTTTTGTGCTCCAGCATCAAGAATTAAAAAGGTTTAACTATGGGAAGGCTATGTAATATTGAACTGTTCACTAAAAGAGCTGTTTAGGTAAGCTAAATGACTATTGAAGTCTTTCATCAATGGGGTTCAAGACTGTAAGCCTGGAATAGGTGAAGAAATGGTTTAGGCTGTGAATGGCAAGTGAGTGCCCCAACCCTGTGGCCCAGGGAGAGTCAAGGAAGCAACTGTTTAGCCTTGGGAGGGTAAATCAAGATTACTGTTGAACAAATCCCCTTCAAAGGGGATGAAGGACTATTGAGCCTGAGGAGATCTAAAGGATTACTTTGTAGTGTGGATTTTTTTATTTTCCCTATAGAGGGGAGAATTTATGCTTTGGCTGGATGACCTAATCATATTGTACAAAAAGAGAAACTGAGGCAAACTGCAACAAGGAAATTGCCTTGAGTTAAAAAACAAAGGATGAACTTGTGGGAAACTAAAGAGTAATGCTAGAAAGGTAAGACACTTCTTTACACCCCTGGTATAATTGTGGCACAATTATTTGTACTCACAAAACAGACCCTACAAAATTGGAGGCTTTCTTTGATAATCTGGCCCATTACATCTTTGTTTAAAGGCTCAAGGATGCCTACAGAAAAAACATTGCCGAGTAAGTTACCAAGTAGTTATGCTTCCAGTTGTTAGGCCCTAGAGTTGCTTTCAAATTTGTAATAACGTACTGCTATGCCATGGTTTTTAGATTATTTCTCAATCTCATGCAACAATAGAGTAACCTAGACTAGATGTGAAGGAAACCTGCATTATGTTCTTCAAAGGTAATCAGAAGAAATAGAAATGAGAAGTTAAATACAGGTGTGCTGGAAAATAGTGGTGTAATTAATATTTGTGTCCAAAGCATGGACTCTATATAATGTTGCTATCATTCATTATTCTTAAATTATTGCCAGTGCAACTGATGTAATTACGGACACAAACTTTCTGGGAAATTCCTAAGCTTTAAAAACATTATTTTTGTTGTTTTTGTTTCTCTCTGAGGGGAGAGGTCATCCATTTAATGTGGAAAAGACGTGCCAAATTTTCAATGGAAAAAATACTGTTTATCCATCAGCCTGTTATTTACCAAGGAAATATTTGCCATTATAGAAGATCACAGGGCAGGGCAGAACTGTACAGATACTGTTGCTTTCACTATCCTTGAAAGATCAAAGTATTGTATGTGGGTTTTTTTTTTAATTTATATCTCAGTTTGGACTGACACCATTGTGATATAGTATTGGAAAAATATTTCTCTTGTTTTCTATAACACACAATCTGACTAGACCTCTCCTTGTATCATTTGGTGAACCACCTTTTATTCAATATTTTCTTGTAGTTCCTTGGTTTCCTTGGTCCAATTTTTCCACTAGGATTGAGAAGTGTGAGATGTGCACTGTACAATCTTCCAGTATCTGATTTGTGCTAAAGTAACACTGGCATTAGATTCTGTTTAGGGGTTGAATTTAGTTTCTTTTAGGTAAGCTTATTTTGAAGCACATTCAATATAACTTGGATATATAATAGCCTCTGAAAATGCAAATAAATCGGAAGCATCAGTGTTCTAATCCTCTTGCTCCTAGAATCAGGCGGTGAGGTTGTGCTGTTTATACAAACAACAGGAGTACTCTATGTGCTATCATTAATTACCTGTATGTTGATAGTGGAACTACAATTTATTGTTACCAAAAAGTGCTGTAAGGGACTTTGTTATGCTTGCTGTGCTACTCATTGGGAAGTGGGGATTGCTGGGAGTATTAAAGGTGGGGTGGAAATTAGCTGTATGTTTTTGAAACTTGAAGGTTAGGTTTGTCTCAGAGTCTAAGCTTATTTAAAAGGCCTATTGACAGGGAAGAAATTGTAGCTCCCATGTTTTCATTTAGAGACTGAAAACAGCCCTTTGTTGCCACCACTAAAATATAAAAAGATGTGTTCCAAGGTACTGAAACGGTTATCCCTCGCTGCTAGGGCATTGTAGTGCATAGCTCAAGCATTACTAGCATATGCATTTATTTTTCCTAGAAACTATTGCTATCCTTGATAACAATGGCTTATCTTTCCAAACGGAAGACAGTGGGTTATATTTAAAAACCTAGACACTTATGAAAGATAGCTGGCACCACCTAGCTGCAATGCTCTTAAGATAAAAGTATTCTGATCTCATAGCCCAAAGTGTATTCTGGGACACAGTACAGGAACACAGTTTAAATATAACAACGTTGGCACATGAGCAGTACTCTGAAATTACCAGTGGGCTATATTGCATTAATTTCAGTTCTGTGTTGGTGTCTTTTTAAATTTGTTAGACTTAAGATAGAAACATGGAAAAACTACCAGCTGGATGTTTTACCTCAAGACAAAGCAATAACTCATTTCAGTATAAATATCCTTTCCTTCATAAGCCATTGTTCATGCCTGCATGCCACAAATACTCCATAATCCCAATTTTTCCTGATTACATTCATGGTTCCTGCTTATACCAGCGTATTTTGAGGGAAATCTCCTAAATCTTCTGAAAAGCTGGGGTAGCATAGTGTTCTTGAATTTCTGATAAATATTTAGACAGATGCTTTACAGTTTTGTATCTAAATATTTCTCTGAAATATAGACTTCATAGTAATGCTTTTGAACAGCTTAATCACTTGCCATTGATTTGTGTTGCAAGAAATTTTAAATATTTTGTTTGAATAATCAATATTAATATACCAATGTATTACTTGTAAAAACCTTTCCCCATCATACCTACGAGATGGGGTACAATAAAAGCTTTTATCTGATTACTTTGACTATTAAATACAGACTGTTGTGTTTTTTTTTGTTTTTTTTGGTCAAATAAATTGAATCATGTTCCTAGTTCCTTTCTGACTCCAAACACAAGATAGGCATGCACTAGTGATAACCGCATTAGTGAAAGAATGCAAGGCTATAATGCTTGTTTTATTGGATGAATAATGTGTATTAGGGTGAATAGAAGGTCAGGAGCAGAAACCTTGCAAGATCACGTGAGTACAAATGAATCAGCGCAGCTTAGCCAAAACCTTACACATTCTCTGGGGCTTCTGTGGAGTCAGAAACTTAATGATAGCTTTGTGAAATTAATAAGTATACTTCCATTTCTACTTCTTTTAATGTTTGGTACATGTGAATATGCCTTCGAGAGCACCTAACCCATACACACAAATAGCCAATGGGCATATACAAATAGTTGATTTAGTCGGGCCCAAACTTTGAAAGTTAGGCCACACACTGACTTTAAGTACCAGGGGGCCTGATATTTAAATTGCCAACACCTCTCACTGAAAATCAAGGGACGAGGTTGAGGGTGTGGATGGGGCAGGGAGAAGCATACGTAGAGATCAAAATCCTCAATATTTTTACAGCAGGTGAAATTGATATCCGGCTGGATGGTCTATTATGTGACTGCACCCTTTGTTCTGTGTTCTTCTGGAATGATAGACAAAGGGGACCATATTTTCAGTTGGTGTAAATCCATGTAGCACCACTGAAGTCAGTGTAGCTAAATCAGATAAACAGTTTTCAGTGGAAAACTCCCATGCTGCTTCCTCAATCTTTCTCAGCTTAAACAGATTTCCATTTTGCCTTGCCTGGTCTTTGCTTTTTCTTTCTTTATTGTCCTGACCTGAGTGTCTTACAAGAAAGTGTATCCTCGGTCCTTCAATAATCTGTCTTTTGCATGGTTGACTTCATGTGTGCTTGGCTCAGATTTGTTTGTACTTCCTCTTTCTGACAACTTTAGGTCCTTCCTATCTCTTCTTGTAAATCAAGTCATGCTGTTTTTCAGCTGAACTAATACTGCACCAAGGTTTGCCATTGATATGAGTGTACAGCTCCTATTGTGTTTAAGGGCAAATGCTGTAATGCTTTTGAGGGCATAATGTGCTATTCAAGGATGCTCTCTTTTCCTGCCTTGGCTTCTGGCTCACATAACTTTCTTACTCAGTGTAGACTTAGCATACTCTTGTGTTGGGTCCTCTTTTATGGCAGACCTCCAAGAAATATGCTTTGAAGGATATTTTCCTTGTCTTGTCTTTTGGCCTTTGCTCTATATGATATGCATATTTCTACAGTCATATTATAGACATCTTTTTCTTCTGCATTGTCCCTCAGAAGTCAATTATAGCCATCCTCTTCAATTGGCTTAACTTGCTCTGAATTATAACATTGTTTGTTTATAACCAATACCCATTGCATAGGTTCTATAGATAATCATCATTTGCAGTTAGTTCATTTGTCACAAAGCTAGCCTCCCTTTCTCCTCCCCAGTCATAGTTGAAAACTTGATTGTTATCTCACAGATCATCACTTTGCATTTTATATATCATTAATGGAAAAGCTCCTATTAACTTCTATATACAGATGGATAAATACTGAGAGAGAATTTTGAATTTCAAACACTCACAATTGGCAGCTCATAAATGAGCTACAGACCAAGAATATCATTCTGGAAAAAAATTCAGTAATGAATACATCTGAGGTGGGTTCCCCCCCCCTCCAGAAAAATGGCTAACATGAAGAAGCAAATTTTACTGAATTGTCCAAGCTTATTTACATGAGCAGGAGTAGGCTCCTATCTAGAAATACCATGAAAAAAGAAAATTATATTAGTATTTCTAGACCTTCCTGGTGTAAGTGAGATCTACAATAGTTTAATTTACTGATTCTAAAATCATTGCTACTGATATTTTGGTATTTACACTTCTGGTCAAAACCACAGATAAAGAAAAGATCACTTTTTAAAGTTTACGGCACTCTCCCCAACCTTAGAAAAGATTTGATTTGTGTGTTTCAGATTCATATTGGTTCCATTCTAGTTGGAAAACTTCACCTGTCATTGGAGTCTAATTACAAAGGCCTTTATGGAACAAAAATAAATATAGGCTGAAAATAGAAATTTTCAACAGCAATTTTTCATTCAAAAAGGCTTTCATTAACACAGTTGGAGCTTATATGAGAAATAATCCTCAGAACTGGGAAATGTAGGATAAATTGTATTATATTTATAAACTTCAAACTACACATTTAAGCAATAATTACCAGCAGCTAACAATTGGTTGGCTCCTTAATGACCCAAAGAAAAGAACTGATTTTCTTTTTCTTGTGTTGATAAATCTGTCATTTACTAGTGGTTAGCAACTAATTTTCAGACATTCCGAATGCAGGACATATTCCATTACGTTTATAAATTCATTAAGGTTCCTGTGCACCAGATGGCATAGTACAGGAATGTTTGAAGCACTCAGTAATTAAAGCTGTTAAACAAGTAATAGCCTAGCTGTACATTTGACAGTTTGTATATACATTAAAGCTAAGAGTGCTGCAAAATGCTGGTAAAATTTCTGAACATCTTGGATTTAGAGACATTCAAATAGATTTGATCATGACCGTGACAAACCTATATACTGCATGAATGCAATGGGTCGTCCCCGCCCCTGCCTTATTTTGAAGGGCAGAGGCCGTAACTCCATTTCCAATAACTATTAAAGCACCAGCAGGAAGATTTATTAAGTACATTAGAATTGATATTTTGTACTCAGTTGGTAACATCACAGAAATGTTCCTTTATAGGCAAAGTATCGAAAACTTGCTCTTGTTTCCTTCTGAAGTTCAGTCTCTGGTAGAATTAGAGGTGCAAATACTTTCAGCTTCACAGCAGTAAGAAGCCACAAACCATCATCCCCAGGACTTGAGCGTATCATCAAAAGGAGAACATCTACTAGGCTAAGGGAGCAGTTGTGCAGTTAGAGCCTAAACTTGCACCAAAAGGAAATACTGTCATTGACTTCAGCGTGTTAGATTGGGCCTTTAGGTCACAATTCTGTTACTATGGATATGAACGGAAACGATGTTGTTCGAATCAGTGGAAGCAGTCCTCAATAGGAACTATGGCTGGAATTGTACAGATACATCTTTCCTCAAAGTCTCTGGAGAGTACAGCACTCCCTTCGAAGCCATGCCAGCTCAGTTGGATAGTACAGGTGGATCAGAAGCAATTGTGGCCATAGTCCCATCCCCTCCCCACCTTTCTTTGCTGTTTTTCAGTTAGCCCTCAGGGGCAGCAGTGTTAGCCCATGAGTAAAAGGATGATTGTGCCTAGCCTCTTCTAGTTGTGATGGAGAGGAGGAAAGGAGCTTCCTCATATTCTCTCACTAAGCCTTATAGCTGGCCCATTAGCTGACTTTTTATTTTATTTTATTTTTCTTAACACTTGCTAATGTGAAACCCTTCAGTACGTTATCCCTGCTTTTAGCAGCTCATTTAAACATGTTTGTTTTGCTTTATGGAGAAGGACACTTGCTGAATTAAGGCCATGCTTACTGCAAAGTAATCTTAAATCCCTAGTACCAAAGCCAGGTTGACTTTGACATAATAAGGTACAGAACTGACTTTGATTAATAAAGGGAAGCTTTTAGTTCTTGATTTCTCTCCCACACACAAACACAATGAACTGCAAGATTAGTATTTTTATTCTAATAGTGTTCAAAATGAGCTAGGTGCTACACAAATAGGATAGTATAGTATATATCCCAGAGATCTTGTTCTCTAAAAATGGAGTGCACCCATTTACATCAAGCTTGAGTTTTGTCCTTTTAGCTTTGTTTTTTGTCTCTGGAAGTTTTCTTGAACAGTCCCTCACACCTAATGATGACTGGAGACCATAACCAAATTCACAAAACCACCTCCCTCACCTCAATAACTTTTTTTTTTATGTTTGAATTTAGTATTCAATTCCAACTTTAGATTCTCTAACTGTTTAATGTGTGAAAATGACAAAGACCTGGACTTACTATGCCAATCATAAATAACATCAGCAATATTAGCCCTTTAGACTACGGTTTGGCAAGTCAGTCAATTGACTGCCAATTGTTTGTCCACAGTTAAATATTTTCTAATATTCCAGCACAAATATTCTGATGTAGCCAGCAGCCTATATTTTTTTTTTGACTGCATCATGGTGCCATTCCCTCATTTTTTTAGAACTTTATTTCATTGTCACATTTTTCTGAGTTAAAATAACTCAGTTAATTGATGTAGTTTTTGTTTTGTAATTTGACATAAGTATCTAAGGCTAAGCCTATTGGAGACAAAAAGTCTTTTTTTTGTTGTTGTTGTTGGTTACTGTTACTATTCTATTAAATTAGTGCTTCAAAATATTTGGTCACTTTTGACCAATATAAGTGGTCAGGAGCGCATTTGACTGATCCAAAAATTATTGGTCAAACCTACCTTAGACCTCTTGTCCTGACAGATGTGGGCTCAAGAAATTGAGTCACTTCATTTTCCCAGATCACTGGGGGATTTTTAATCATTGAAATTAATTTAAGCTAAGGAAAACTGATCTGTCTAAACCTGAAGCATAAAACTCACATGTATTAAATATCCATTTGTATGACTGAGGTTCTTAGCCATAGTAAAAATAAAAAGGCATAATACAGGAAACTGATATGTAATGAGAAGTGTTGGGTTCAGTGGCTTAGTTTAGCATTTGGACAGCAGCCAGAACATTTAATATTGGAACAAAGTTCAGATAAAATTCCTTTTGGATAACTGCATTCAGGGAATGGGGAAGGGGAATCCCCACACCTTAAGTTTTGTCTCTTCATTTTTCATTTAAAATGTATTTCAATGGAAACTTTCCACCAAACTCTACTTCTGAATAATATTTTGTATTGACAATGGATAATAAACTGTTCAAAATGTATTTTACTATAATACACAATTTAAATTTGTTTTTTTTAATTAATGCCTTACTGTTTGTGTGAATTTAGTCATTCCAAATGCATGCAGAACTCTTGGGGTTATGTTCTGAAAACACATGTAACATATTTCTAATAATATTTACGCTAAAAGTTACTGTTTGCTCTCTTCTATTTTAATCTAGAGTTAATATGGAAATCATACTCTTCTTTTAAACTGTGTTCAGGTGTGTGGTTTTTATATGTATTTTCCTTTTATGAACGACAGTAACTCCAAGGAGATGCAGCAAACAAAAAATAGGAAATGATAGTTATCAGAAGGTATTCTGATACTATTCACAGTGGTATTTCTGCTATCCTGTGGCAGATTACATACTTTCATCTCTGTGTGTGGGGACTAGGAAACAGGAAATTAAGGGAAAACCTACTTTGGCCCAAATTATCTCCCAACTTTAGATCTCCTGAACTGACAGGATCCTCTGCAGTCCACACATGGAACAGAGGCTGAGTCACATTTGTTGCATCACCTCCCACCATCTAACCTTGGACTACTGTAGATCCTGGGATATATACCAGGCTTGGTGACAGGTCTTTTCACAGTGGAGGGGGAACAGTCAACACAGATGGTAGGCCAACAGACAAGGTTCAGAGACTCCATATGGATAGGCTTAAAGTTCAGATTTGCTTTATGTATGAAACAATCCCATGCTTGCTATTTTCCATTCTCTTCTACTCTTTATGTTAAGTCCTTCCTCTTCTCAGCCTAACCAGATCCTTCTCCCTGCACACACAATTCTCGTCATCCTCTGGACACCACCACTTTCTTTCTGATGTTCAAGAGAGGCTTGGGTTCTGTCCCATCTTTTTCATCAATCCTAAACAGGTTCAATTTTCTTTTTTTTAGGATATTCATCAGGGAATCATGTGGCGCTATCTTTGCTGTACTTTGATTCTCCACTGTCTTCAATTCTTGTGTGTTCTAGAGCTACCTAGGATAACAATTATTACACCCCAAAATGTGCTAAGCACCTGTAATGGGGCTTAACCAGTTAGGCTAGTGAACCCACTAGTCATGCTTTGAACTTGGAAAGGTGAATAGCTAATTAGGTCCTGGCAAGAGGGCATGGAGCTAAACCATGATAAGTAGACTGAAGGAGCTCATTTGAGGAAGAGACTGTGGAAGAGACAGGTCTCTCTGGCTGGGAGATGCCCAGGGTTATGGTACACAGACACAGATCTTGGGAGACAGTCCTAGTTTATGGACAGCCCCCCAACCTGAAGCAAATACTCACCAGCAACCACACACCACAGAACAAAAACACTAACCCAGGAACCTATCCTTGCAACAAAGCCCGATGCCAATTTGGTCCACATATCTATTCAAGTGACATCACCATAGGACCTAATCACATCAGCCATACCATCAGGGGCTTGTTCACCTGCACATCTACCAATGTAATATATGCCATCATGTGCCAGCAATGCCCCTCTGCCATGTACATTGGCCAAACCGGACAGTCTCTACACAAAAGAATAAATGGACACACATCTGACATCAGGAACCCTAACATTCAAAAACCAGTAGCAGAACACTTCAACCTCTCTGGTCACTTAGTAACAGGCTTAAAGGTGGCAATTTTGCAGCAGAAAAGCTTCAAAAACAGACTCCAACGAGAAACTGTTGAACTTGAATTGATATGCAAACTAGATACCATCAATTTGAGTTTAAATAGAGACTGGGAATGGCTGAGCTATTACACACATTGAATCTATTTCCCCATGTTAAGTACCCTCACACCTTCTTGTCAAGCTGTCTGTAATGGGCTATCTTGATTATCACTACAAAAGTTTTTTCTCTTAATTAATTAGCCTCTTAGAGTTGGTAGGCCAACTCCTATCTTTTCATGTTCTCTGTATGTGTGTGTGTGTGTGTGTATATATCTCTCCTTGTTATATGTTCCATTCTATGCATCCGATGAAGTGGGCTGTAGCCCACAAAAGCTTATGCTCAAATAAATGTTAGTCTCTAAGGCCTGGTCTACACTAACCCCCCAATTTGAACTAAGGAACGCAACTTCAGCTATGTGAATAACGTAGCTGAAGTCGACGTACCTTAGTTCGAACTTACCGCGGTCCAGATGTGGCAGGCAGGCTCCCCCGTCGACTCCGGTAATCCTGCTCGGCGCGAGGAGTACGCGGAGTCGACAGGGAGCACTTCTGGCTTCGATTTATCGCGTCCAGAAGTTCGATTGCCTGCCGCCGAACCAGCGCGTAAGTATAGACAAGCCCTGAGGTGCCACAAGTACTCCTGTTCATTTCTACAGATAATGGAGGCAGTGCACCATCAGGCAGCATAGATTCATTCAGGGGAAGCCCTGAGATAGGATTTGTAAGTAGAGAAGACTTTGGTATTCCAGGAGGGCAGAAGAAACGTTGTTTCATTTGAATTTCTTTCAGACCCTGGTAAGGGGTCTGAATTTACGTGACTTGGCCAGAGAGCTGAGCTATAGAAGACCTGGAGCCAGAGGCAGGTGGCCTGCAGAGGGTGTTGGAGCCAAAGATACTAGCAACATCCCACATTGATGCCAGGGGGTGCCCCAAGGGTGAGTGAACCCTGCCATAACACTTTAGGGAAAGGATTGTGCTTTTACCTGTCTGAACAATAGCCTAAATTCAACACGATAACATGATACGAATGGGTAGAAGTATGTGATGTATTGATTTACACTAACTTTTTGTATATGAGCATCTAAATGGCAGAAGTGAATGTTTAGGGGGGTTGCACTTAATCATTAAGATATAACTCTGTTTCTGAAAAGGAAAATCACGTCTCAATAATCTACTAGAATTCTTTGAATGTGTCAGCAAAGTAGTAGATTTAAAAAAAAACTCCAAAAGGCCTTTCCCAGCCCTGAAGCTATTATAGAAACTAGATAGTGATAGGAAAAGTGTTGGCATGGATCAAAAGCTGGTTAAGAGACTGAAAAGCAAAGACCAGGAATAAAAGGTCAACTTTCTTATTGTAGCAGCTGATTAACGGTAAGGTGCCTCCAGGGTCCATATTAAGTCCTGTGTTTAATATTCTTAAAATGAGAGATTGTGGAAAATATTGGGATTGTTTTAAGTTTACCTCTGAAAAGAAAAACAAAAGGGGTCTATATAAAACAATGAATGTTCTAAGGTAAGGAGAGTGGAAGCTTCTGTTCTCTTTCTTGTTACACAAGAACAAAGGGACACTCAATGAAATTGAAAGATGTCAGATTCAAAACTGGCAGCAGGAAATACTTTCTCACTCAACATGAATTAGACAGCATAATTCACTGTCACAGGATGTTAAAACCAAGAATTTAATAAAGATTAAAAAATTTGGAACTGAATATGGATAACAGGAATATCCACACTTTGAATAGTTAATACTAAGAAGTCTAGAAGCAATATAAAATCTCATTCTTCATGGTTTAAAACAATCTCTACAAGGGATTAGGATGAAAACTTCCGGGGGGGAGGGGGGAGCAGATGATCCCACATCTGTCCTGTAAGGTTTCTTACACCATCTTCTTATCAATGAGACTTGTAAACAATGGTCAGTTTGGCATGGATTACAATATTTACTAAGACCATATAAATGGTTCTTATAGGAGGCCAGTTGGGTTTTAAAGTGATGGAGGTGGTTATACTTCTGTGAATCAATCCAAGCTTTAAAAAGAGAGAGGTTTGAGACTTGAATTCTGTATTTGTTTTTTTGTTTTGTTTAGTCCAATCTTCATACACAAAGGTACATTTATATTCAGTTCTAGAAGTCATAAAGTTCACCTGCAAGTCGCTAGTTTGACTGAACTCCCGTAACACACTTGGTAACTTAATGACTACAACTCTCAGGCTATCATTAAGAGCAGAAGGGCATAAAGCATAATCAACAGAGGAGCACATCAAACAAGAATCTTGTACTGTCAGAAAGAGGACGGTGAAACCTAGAGAATTTTCATGGTAAAAAAAGTGTGTGTGTGTGACATTGAGCCAGAAAAGGTTTAGCAACTAGCAGGCTAAATTAAACTGAACGTTTTAAAGACCTATTTTAAAAGTATTGTGACAAAGTTCCTACTCTAAACTTGTATTGTTAGAGAATTAGAAGATAGTGGTTGTATTTGTCTGAGTTTTGTTAACATCTAACATGATATAGGTAATGTAACCAGATTAGCTTGTAGATGCTAAACTTCGGTTCCTGTCTGTTACTATATTCTATTGATTCAGAGATCAAAAGGGAATATTAGCAATTAGATGGAAACATATGGTGTAATGAAAACAAGGAGGACTTGTGGCACCTTAGAGAATAACAAATTTATTTGTGCATAAGCTTTCATGGACTAAAACCTACTTCATCGGATGCACGCAGTGGAAAATACAATTGGGTGGACCAGAATAAAATAGTCTTACAGTAGGTCAGTGGTCTCCAAACTTTTTTGATCACACACCCACTCAGTAAAAAATGTTTTAGCAATCACCCCGTGTCGCACCGGCTGTACTATTTTTGGTAAAGGTCGCTCAGACGAAGGAAAATAAAACAAAATGCTCCTCCTGCTGAGCACCCCAAGGATCCTCTTGCGCACCCCACTTGGGAGACCACTGCAGTAGGTGACAGACTCAGAATGTTAACCCTAGTCCTTAAATTCAAAAGGTCACTTTTCTCCCCTTTGCCCTCGCAAACTGAAGCACAGCATCCGAGAGATCTAAAGACTGGCTAATGGCATTTTCAAGTGATAAAATAGCAAGCGATGTCCGTCTCTCATTGTCCATTATTGATCAAAGACATGTTTTAATGAGCCTGAGCTTCCAAAAGCTGCACTCATCACTCGTGACTATGACCAGCAGCGTGAGCAGAATCCTCAAAGCTATCCACACATTAAGAACGTGTCATTCAGCGATGCATCATAAATGAAGGGGAGAACTTTGAGTGGACAGAGCTTCCCATGTTTCAAAATGTGAAGGATGTTATCTAATTTGACAGAGATCTTTATCATTGACATCCAAATAATCCTCATTTATCAGAATCTGGTGAAGGTCCATACAACTATTTGAGAGTGTTTTCCTGTCTGTTGGCAGCTTACTAAGGTCGTAGTAAGCACCAGGCCTTTTCATGGTGCTTCATTTGTCCAAACCTTTCTTTGATGGACACTCAAGCAACGTCAACGAGCGAGCAAAAAAATTCCCTCTTGAATTTTTCTTTTGCACTTTCCATCACCTTATTTCTGCCTGGATAACCAAACTGTTTCTTCTTCCGATGAGAGGAGTTGAGTTTGTCTTCAAGGAAATTCATAAAGTGATGGTATCTTCAAATCCGTTGTCTTTGTAGGCCACAATGAAATCAAGGCAGCTTCTCATCAAAGTAGTAGTGTGCAATGTCCATTGACTGAGTTTGTAATGCCTTGCTTACAACATTTACTTGGAACAGGATACCATGCCAAACCACAGCTGAGACCAGAAATTTGGAGTCAGTGATCTGGTTTTCCAGACTTTGCACCTCATGTCAGACTCCGGCCCCTGCTTTACTCGACTGCACCAGTTCCATCATGGTGTCGTAAATCTCAATCACTTGGTACCTCACTAGTTTTATGCTGTAAATGCAGCTGTCCCAGTGAGTATTGCTTAGCAGCTTCACAGTCAGATTTGTAACATTTTGTGTGAGGATCTTCCACCTGATGATTCTGAAAGGAGGACATATATCCTTTGCAGTACTCCGAGGAGATATACTGAAACTAAAGAAGATGCTGCTGCATTTGACACAACCAGGCAGAGGGAATGGCAGTGACAAAGCATGAAAAAAGCTCTTAGATTCATTGCAAGGTTCCTTGCCTGGACTCCACTATTTCTTCCCTTCCTGTTAGCGCTGTTGTCATAGCCTTGGCCACAGCAATCTCAAAGTGTGTGTTGTTCTCATTCAAAACTTTCATAAACAGTCAGGTTAGGCATTTTCTAGTAGAGTCATCCACAGACCAGCAATGAAGTGTTCCTTTACTTGGACACAGTCATCCTCATCAACAAAACTTATTGTAAATGACGACATCTTTTCACTGTGACTAATGTTGGGAGAGAAGTCCATTATTACGGGCTAGTACTTTGCTGAGTCATATCAAAATTGTTAAGCACCTCCCTTGTCATTAGGTCAACCAATTCATTTTGAATTGTTTTGCTGAAGTAATGGTCCATAGCTTCTTTGAACTACTTGACATAGGTGCTCACACATGACACAGTAATATTTTCCAAGGAACTCTAGCAAACCGAGAAATTACTATTCTGTTCAGTGAACAACTTATCTGATGATCCCCAGAAAGCCAAATTATTCTTTGCAAGGAAGTGAGTGATTTGAGATCAGAAGCTCAAGCACGTTCCTCCAGTGCTGGGTTTCTACAATAAGTATGTGCTGATTTACTGCATCTACGCATTTATTCAGCTTGAGCCTGGACTCGACCTCTGTCCATCTGGAGTAGGCTGTACAATGGCCAGCTGACTTTTCATGTGGCTTCAGAGCATCAGCTAAGTTATGCCAGTAACTGTACCCAGAAAGTGCAAGCAACGATTTGGCATTCTTGTCCAATATTTTGCAACACGTTGTCAGTTGATTTCAAGTAAATTAGCCAACGTCCATTCAGTTTCTCACCATTCTTGAGCACTCTTTGCAGTGTGACTTTTTGAGATGTCACTTCTGTTTGTTTCCTGGAAACATCATATCCTCGATTTTTGCTCAGCCCGTTCAAAATTATACAATCAATATTGGCAGAGTTTAGGATTGCCAACTGTAAAACAGGATCTGATGTATCAATTTGTAGTGTGCAGTTTTTCTCACTGATGTTTCTGTCATCATGCAAGGCTGATTTTTCTTTATCATTTCTTTCAATTTCCTGTAAACCAGATTTTTTTCCCCGTTACTTTCCTTTTCACATGAGCCACGTTCTTCATTATCATCACTCTCCCTTATGCTGCCAAGAAAACTGGATGATTCTCCATCACTTTCCTCACATTTCTATTCCTTATCTTCCAGTAAACTTGTTAATTCCTTAATAGGACTTCTATCATTTATGCTTCACTCCTCAATTTCTTCTGCACTGGGATGATCACTACTGCCTAAAGCCCCTTGCAGCAAACTAGATTGCAATTGACCTTTTTGCTGCCTATACTGATCTCCTGAAGGCTTCTTTGATGGCATCTTTTATTTTTTACAGGGGTGGTAGTGGCGGAAACAGACAGTATCAGCAAGATCAAAAGTCTATATTCCGCAGTCTTAGAAAGGTATCCAACATTACGTGCTAAACATGGCAAAAGAAGTAACTATTGCTTTTATATTGTATAGCTAGGGGTTCAATAGCTACCTCTGACATCTCATTAAATATGTCCTTTTATTAGTCACTACTTACACTCTTCAAGTCTTAAAACACAAGTACACTTTCACAATTGCACAATAATACAAGATTCACAATATCACAGCTGGGATCTCACTTCACTTTGTTCTTATGACTGACTGACTGACATCCTGCCCCTTATATACCCGCACAGGCATGGTTGACAACATTCTAGGAGTTCAAGGAAAATGTAATTCTCCAAGTCTGGAAAGTTCTGTGAGTTTCTACAAAGGTCCAGAACATCAAGTTAGGGGAAAATGAATCCACGTACGGAATACAGGAAGCATTTTACGTCAAACATTCTATTTTCCCTTTTGTCACTAACAACAAAAACGGCATCCCAAGCCCGGCATCCCGGGTAGTCATTTGCCCCTAAATCCAGTCCTTAGGACAGTGGTGGGTAACCTGCAGGTTGCAGGTGGCCCATCAGGGTAATCTGATTGCAGGCAGCGCAACATTTTGCTTATGTTGACCATCTGCAGGCATGGCCCCCCTCAGCTCCCAGTGGCCAGGGTTCACCATTCCCAGCCAATGGGAGCTGCGGGAGGCAGCAGCCAGAACATCCCTGCATCCTGCCACTTCCTGCAGCTCCCATTGGCTGGGAATGGCAAGCTGCAGCCACTGGGAGCTGTGGGGGGGGCCATGCTTGAAGATGGTCAACGTAAGCAAAATGTCTCGCGGCCCGCAATCAGATTAACCTGATGGGCTGCATGTTGCCACCATTGCCTTAGGATGTCAGAACCATCCTGCCCTTTCCATTTTGCTAAAATAGAAGAGGGTCCCACTTGGATCCCATCAGGATGAGATGGGAGATTTTGGGGGAGAGGGATGCCCATGTTGACCGAAACAGGAGCTAAAATTAGCAATGGCCGGGAGTCTCGGTCTCAGGTTAATAAAACAAGGTAGGCTGCATCAATAGGGATCTATAGATGAGTATTAAAATGACAATGACCCTACCATCTCTGGCAGCTTGATTTGATGGTGTCTTCTCTTCAGGATGGATGCAGCACGACAGGATGGCTGGATTCCTCAGATGGAGACAGGACCTCCAGGCAGAACCAGATGAATGTCTTCTCAGGTAAGATGGAAGTATTCAGGTAATTAAATCCCTCCCTCTCCCTTTACCTGCTTCGTCGTGAGTGGAGCAAGTGATCACTATAGGAGACGGATCAGGTGCGTGTAGGTAAGTATATTCCCTGCTTAAGATGACCCTTGTGGGGTGAATGGCCTACCCTATTAACCCTCAGCCACTTGATCTGTCTCAAACAGACAGCAACAAGACTGCCACTCAGGCGGGCAGTTCTGATCTAATCTGAGCACCACCTTATATAGACATAGGGTTGCTAGGCAAATTAGCTGATAGTTATTGTCAATCTTTTCCTGCCTAAAAAGGAAAAGGCACCAAACTCAGAGTGAGGCTGGGATAAGAAAGGCTTACAAAAATGGATGCCTAGTTGTCCTTTAGAGGATTCAAGATGGCCTCAAGATTTTTACCTCTACGCCCAGTACAAAAAAGATTTGAAAACCACAGACCTAGAAGATATTACTTTAGCACTAAAACTAGAAGAAAAAATATAGTGTCTGTTCCAATGTGTTGTGTTGTGTGTCTTGCAGCTGAATATGGTCACCCTTGAATTGTACATTGGTAGGAAGGTGGGGAAATTGCAAACATATGCATAGGTATATCTGACTGCTTAGTTGGACATACAGATTGTCACTTACAGTACATATACTATGCAATAAAAGACCTGTACATGGCAGTGGTTGGCCTAGGTCAGCTGACTTGGGTTCACAGGGCTTGGGCTGGAGCCCAGGCTCTGGCACCTTTCCCTCTAATGTGGTCCCAGAGCTTGGGCTCCAGCCTGGTTTCCAACATCTACATACATTTTACAGCCCTGCATCTTGATCTCAGTGCGCCTGTGTTAGCTGATCTGGGCCAGATGCAGCCATGTCACAGGTCTTTTACTGCAGTGTAGACATACCATTGAATACATGTGTGCTAAAAGTGGTAGTGTTTCTGTGTTTGGTCCCGGAATATTAGAGACAAGGTGGGTGAGGTAATCTCTTTTATTGGCGCACCTTCTGTTTGGTGAAAGAGACAAGCTCAGAAGATGGTCCTATAAAAGGTATTACCTCACCACCTTGTTTTTAAGTTTATTTAAACCTTTGTCACACAAGCATAACTTTTTTTTTTCCAGTATTAACAAAAAGTGAAATCCTTAAGAAGGATAGGGAGTTCTCCTAGTAAGACTCACATTTTAAAGAAAGCACAAATAAAAATGTAGGCTAATGGATTTCTATCAACAAATTTTAATAGTAAGGGATGGATGTGTGACAACCACCAGTAAAAAAGTAGCTATGATAAGACTGGTAAAAAAAATCCAGATTTGAGAGAGGTTTTTGAGGGTTTTTTTCTATCTAATCTAAGGATTCATAGATTCTAGGACTGGAAGGGACCTCGAGAGGTCATAGAGTCCAGTCCCGTGCCTGCATGGCAGGACCAAATACTGTCTAGACCATCCCTGATAGATATTTATCTAACCTACTCTTAAATATCTCCAGAGATGGAGATTCCACAACCTCTCTAGGCAATTTATTCCAGTGTTTAATCACCCTGACAGTTAGGAACTTCTTCCTAATGTCCAACCTAGGCCTCCCTTGCTGCAGTTTAAGCCCATTGCTTCTTGTTCTATCCTTAGAGGCTAAAGTAAACAAGTTTTCTCCCTCCTCCTTATGAAACCATTTTAGATACATGAAAACTGCTATCATGTTCCCTCTCAGTCTTCTCTTTTCCTAACTAAACAAACCCAATTCTTTCAGCCTTCCTTCATAGGTCATGTTCTCAAGACCTTTAATCATTCTTGTTCTTCTCTGGACCCTCTCCAATTTCTCCACATCTTTCTTGAAATGCGGTGCCCAGAACTGAGGCCTAACCAGAGCAGAGTAGAGTGGAAGAATGACTTCTCATGTCTTGCTCACAACACACCTGTTAATACATCCCAGAATCATGTTTGCTTTTTTTGCAACAGCATCACAAAAAGGATGAGAGCTTTCGAATTCTAACAGCGATAGCTACGGCTGCCTACTGGCCCAAGTTAACAATCGTGTTTCCCTATCATCTGATAATTCATTAAACTGGGTTGAGAAAATGACTTGTCTGGTGCTAGACTTTCCCTTTTTCTGTTCCACATGCATAAAGATGAGCCTAATTCTGACCTAAGTTACACTAGTGTAAAGCCAGAATGACTCCATTCTATTTGAGAACATGCTCTGATCTAACTGATTTTATTTTTGTCCTGCGAGGTTATTATATGTTCTATTTAAAAAAAAAGTTTTGTAGTGCGCTCAAATATTTGAATTATTTTATATAGAGATCCTTCATGGTTCATTCCTGTTTTCAACTTACCCTACGGAAGACAATTTTAATATCACATGTGTAAACATTGTGTAAAATTAAGTATCTTCTTTAAAATACAATGTTACGAATCAATCCCCTCTTTCTTAGATTGAAATAAGTCAGCCCGTCATGCAAAAATATGGCAACTTCCCCCCTAACTACTGGGCAATAGTTACCAGTCTGAGATTGTGGCGGTTACTGTGGAGAATAAGTAGCTGAAGATAACATTGAATCCACCAGCACTTGTCACTTCTGCAGGAATGGAGACCCCTGACCGTAGCGGCCATACTGCAGTCCAATGGGATTCTGTTACAGGGGGAGTCTTTGCCAAAAAAAAAAGGGGGGGGGTCCTGCATCCCCTGTGCACCAGTGACCGCAACTGGGGGCTTCCTGTTCCTGAGAGCAAGAGTTTGTCTGCGGGAGATGAAACAATGGAGGGGCAAGTCAGTGGTTCCATTTAACTTATTGTGGGGAGCTCTGAATAAATATCAAAGCCATTGTTAACAAAAGGTGTGTCTATGGAGAAAAAAAGAATCCATCAGATATTATATTAAACATGAATATCCCTTTAAACTGGATTGCAGGCTTTAAAGCCCAACCCCGCATACAGGACAATGCAAAGCTGCACATCCCTGAGTTAAACCAGAGATTATACCTTGTGTGTAATCTCATCAGGTGCTGCCTCTTAGGCCTGGTCCCCACTAAGCCCCCACTTCGGACTAAGGTATGCAAATTCAGCTACGTTAATAACGTAGCTGAATTCGAAGTACCTTAGTCCAAACTTACCGCGGGTCCAGATGCGGCAGGCAGGCTCCCCCATCGATGCCGCTTACTCCTCTCGCCGAGCTGGAATACCGGCGTCGACGGCGAACACTTCCGGGATCGATTTATCGCGTCTTAACCAGATGCGATAAATCGATCCCAGAACATCGATTGCCTGCCGCCGGACCCTCCGGTAAGTGAAGATGTACCCTTGCATATGTATGGAGCAGATTCTTCCCTGCAGTGTGCTGGCCCTGTTGTGAAAACTAGTGGGAAAAGGGATGCATAGCCTTGGTTCCTCAGCAGAGAATAACATGGGATCCAAACATGCTTAAAACAAATTGATTTGGAATTGAAATGGCTGTTGTGATTGCCATTTCCTGTTCTAGAGTCTAGACCCCAGAACCTCTTCTACAGCTGGAGAGCACAAAGTGAAGCTAAAAATGGGGTGAATGCTGTCCTCTATTGTGGGGTGGCTGTGTGCTAGTCCTGACATACATTAGAGCAACTTGAAGGCTGCTGTAAATTACACTATTATATAGTACCAGTTTTTAGCAGCCTAACGAGACAAATGATAGAGAGGGATGAACGTAGGACCTCTGAGGGGATGTAGCTGGAACAGTCAGAAGCAAAGAGAAAGGAAAACTAATTAGGACTTCTGCCACTGGAGGCACAATCCTCTGGTGTCTGGCTATGATGGTTTTACAACTACTCTGTGTCACTTCCTTACCTTTTGAATTGATTGTTTTTTCAGGCTTGTACACAGCTCAAACAGAATAATTTTTTCTTGCCAAACAGATTCTCACTAAAGAGACTAATCCCATTAGGTTAAATGACGACCAACCTGAAATGTTGTTTGGAATTGTTGTGGTTCTCTCTTTCNTTGAATTGATTGTTTTTTCAGGCTTGTACACAGCTCAAACAGAATAATTTTTTCTTGCCAAACAGATTCTCACTAAAGAGACTAATCCCATTAGGTTAAATGACGACCAACCTGAAATGTTGTTTGGAATTGTTGTGGTTCTCTCTTTCCTCCCTGACTTATCATAGCCTAAGTTTTCATTTCTTTTGTATTCTTTTCATCACTGAGGATCTTCAGAACAAAGTCAGGTTTGTGATGTGCCTTGTTATCTGTGTTACCATGGTGCTATTATTTTTGTCTATTCCAGTGACCTCACTCTTTCCAGTTTGGTCTTGAATGGGAGAGGCTTTGGAAGTGCTGCAGTGTGATGACTAATGACTATTTAAATAGCTCAGCCTTAATTTTGTCTGACAATATTTCCAAAGGGGACTACATGAAGAATAACAGTGATTTTTTTTTTTAAGCTTTTTCTCCTCCTACCTTCATGGTACCACAGGAATTTAAATAAAGCCTCTCTAGCTTTTTCCTATGTAAGCAGAATCAAGATGAGCTCTACCCTGACATCTGGTGATGAATTGTGGCTAGTGTGGAAAAGAACTTCAGGGGCTGATCTTGTTTGCATAGGCACACCCGCCCCACCTAGCATGAGCCCAGGGCAGCCCAAAATGGTCACTTTGGCTGCTGTGGGATCCCCAGTTTCTCTGTTATTGGGGCAGGAGGAATAAATTGGTGTTATCCTGATTTTGTGAGTCAAGGACAATGAAACTGTTCTCTGACAGAGGGTCTCACGATCAGCTAAGTAGCACTCGCTAGACAAGGGAAAATGGGTTCCAAAACCCAGTGAATTGAGAGAGGTTGGGGGCAGGTATGTGTAACCTGATGGTATGGGCCCCTTTTGAGGGCCTGGAACACCAGTTTCACAGCCTCCTCTCTCCACTGTTGAATAGCAGAGCTAATTTTGATTCCATTAAGAGTCTAGCTAGAGACTGCTGAGCTGAATTCACTTTGGGCCAATGGTGCACCAGCACTGGGGCTCCCCTACTACAAGCTGAAATCACTAAGAGCTAAAACTACTGAGCTGAGATCACTGAGTGCTATGTTAACTAGTGGGGGAGCCTGAAGATATATTGCTAAGTGGTTGGCAGAGCAGAGCACTTTGCGGGATGGTTGGAGTGGAATGCGGAGTTGAGCAGTTTGATGGGACAGCTAGAGCGGTTCATGGGACAGCTGGTGGAGTGGAGCGGCTGGCAGTACAGAGCAGTTTGTGGGATGGTTGGAATGGCCCATGGAACAGCGAGTGGAGTGGAGCAGTTTGCGGGAACGGCTGGCGCGGCTCACGGGACGGCTGGAGGAGTGGTTGGTGGAGCAGAGCTGTTCATGGTGAAGGCTGCAGCAGGACTCCATGGAGAGGCGGGGCAGTCGGCCCCGGACCACATAAGGTGCCCTTTAACACCCCGTGTGCTCCCCCCATTTCCACCCATTTACCCCAGGGGGGGGAGGGTAAAACTCTGCAGATAAACTTTTGAACTCTGGGGCGGCATTGACCAGGGACAGAGACTTTTGGGTTGTTGGACTTTGGGGTGATTGGACTTAAGACCCTGAGGGGAAAAGGACACTGCCAAACTTACTTAGAGGTGGGTCTTATGCTCATGGTTTGTGTTATGAATCCTGTTTGTGGTGTTTCCCCAACATAATGCTGCATTGTTTCCCTCCTTTATTAAAAGACTTTTTGCTACACTCGGACTCCATGCTTGTGAGAGGGGAGGTATTGCCTCCTAGAGGCGCCCGGGGGGGGGTGGGGGGTGTGGCATGTAATTGTCCCAGGTCACTGGGTGGGGGCTCGAGCCAGTGTTGCATTGCGTTATTGAAACGGAACCCCTAGATACTGAACCCAGCCCTTGTTGCTGCCAACTCAGAGGAGCGAAGGGTTACATCTATATGAGCTATAGTGGAGATCAAAGTTGAGCAGACTTTTTTACAGCTGCAAACAGTTTCCTAGAAGCTTGCTAAGCTTGTAGTCTGTTATCTGCAAACTCCCACAGCTCTCCTGTTTGTTTGTTTTTTACCTTTTATTATTTTTGGTAAATTTAATAACTACAGAGAAAATCAAATTAATTGGAATTATTTCCCACAAAATTAGCTAAGCTTACAGAATGCAATTAAGTATAATATACACATCAGCCCTTCTACTGCTGTTAAATGCTAATTTTAGGTAGAAGTATTGCCGTTACTAATTATGTGAACATAAACTGTTAGAAATTACAAATAAAAATAAAATGCATAAACAAAGTTATATTAAAAAATGCAATTGATGCCACAAAACAGAGTTAATTAGCGCTAGAAAAAATTGTTTAAACTTTAAAGCAGTTACAGTGGAATCTTGCCACAAGCTGGTTTGAGTTTGATGCAAAAATGATTTTACTAATCAGAAATCCTAGCTTATTACAGTTCTCATTTTCTGCAGGACATGTAGTGAATTGCAGGAACCGGATGCTTGAAAGATTCACCCTGCAGAGTAAGTGGAATTTTAAGACTCCGGTAATAAGATTATGTACCTTTAAAATATCGTTAGTTTGTCACGTTTCCCCCGCCTCCCCCCAAACAGCAGGGCATTGGATTGGGAGCCAGGAAACCTTGGTTCTATTCCCTGCTCTGCCACTCACCTGCTGTGACACCTTGAACTAGTCACGTTGCCTCTCTCTAGAGCTGGTTGGTAAAATTATAAGAAAACAGGGATCAGAGGGGTAGCCGTGTTAGTCTGAATTTGTAAAACAGGTTTACTTTTTATCAAAATCTAATCATTTTATGGAGACATTTCAACTTCACCAAAGTTCCAGAGGAAACCAGGCAGGGTTCCAATGCCTGCCAGGAAAATTTCAAAACCGGCTGGTTACCTGTCAGCTCACTGGTTCGAATCCGCGCCAGGCAGACTGCATCACAGTTGGAAATTTTAGGGTCCTACCTAGAGTGAAACCAAGATTAAGATATTTCTAAGTCCTCTGAAATGTAATTGACTTTCTCTGCATAGCTCTACCTCTGTATCTCCCACTCTGTTTTGTCTAGTTAGCTTGTGACTCCTTTAGCATAGGGACTCTACTACCATGGGGCTCCAATATCTGCATGGGGCTACCATAGTATTACTTATTCTTCTTATTAATTATTACTATTAGCATCTTATGGTCAAATCCTGCAAGCCTTTACTTATTCAAGCTGTTAGTCATGCAAGTAGTCATGTTGAAGTCAATGCAACTACTGCACTGTAACAAGTAGGGGTTTTCAGAATCAGGTCATATTTTGTCAAGCTTGCTAGGTGCAAATCTATAAAATCAAACTCTTTTTTTGTCAAAAAGCTCGAGTCTCTTGATTTAGACAGTGTCTGAACAATGTGCAATGTCAAATCTAAGAGTGACTCTGTACTGACAAGGGTTTTAATGAAAAACATACTAATGCCCCCTACAATCCTACTCTTTTGAGCTTACTGCAGACTTTCTACTGTGTGATAAATATTTGAGATGTGTTTATACTTAGTTTGATTTCAAGACCTTGAACAGCTTATTAATGAATGGTGGCAGGGCCAGCTCCAGGCACCAGCCCAGCAAGCAGGTGCTTGGGTTGGACAAAGGACGGAGGTGGCACGTCGGGCTCTTCGGCAGCAATTCCACGGCAGGTCCCTCACTCTCTCTTGGAGTGAAGAACCAGCCGCTGAATTGCCACCGAAGACTGAAGCGGGGGCGGTAGAACTGATCGCGATCGCGGCTTTTTCTTTTTTCTTTTTTTTTTTTTTTCTGCTTCTGCTTGGGGCAGCAAAAACCCTGGATCAGGCCCTGAATGGTGGGACTGTGATCCCAGAGGTGACTGGAACCGGAAGGAACACACTTGACTTTAGCTTATATGCATGGTAGGCAGAGATGCCAGCTCTGCCTTGTAGTTTAATGTTGTTTAACACTTATTATTTTAAAACCCTCTTTTCTGTTACTTACAACTTTGCCAAACTCTGACTGTTCAATCTGAAATTTTCCATCTTGGGCATCTGCTTCATGTTGAATTATTTTGGAAAGGCTCTGTAAAAAATAGTTCCCCCATTTCTGCAAAGGGTGTGAGGTAAAAACTTTGAACATTTAAAAAATATTATCGCCATTAAGAGCTGCATGTATGGAGCTATTCAAAAATTTTGCACTGCGGATGGCTTCAAGCTTTATGGGTTGTAAAAATTCCACAAACTGTGTTCTATATTCTTGAGTGCCATTTACTGGCACTTTATTTACATATACACAAGACTTCCAAACTAATCTGTAAGGCTTCCATATTTTGGAATATGGACTTGAAATTTGGCCAGGCAGAGAGAAGGATGAGTCCCCATGGGAATTAGATAGAAGCCTTTTGCTGTCCCCATATAATTCTGCCAAATATGGGTGGATTTTTAAGCCTCTGCCCATTGCTATGTGCATATGCTTACTAGAGGTTTGTTAGTATGACAGCAAAACTCTGAAGATTCCATCAACATTAGCCATACTCCAAACCAGGGCTGCAGGGGCCAAGCAGAACTTTCCTGCAGCCATTCCACCTGGCTTCTAGAGGGTGTAGTGGTGCCAGAGCTGAGAGCAGAAAGACTGTCCTGTGCTCTCAACGCTGATGCTCAGAGGGCTGAAGGAGCTGGGAGGGTGGGGGGCAGAGATGGAGGAAGCTAGGAATAATAGGAGCAGATGGAGAACAAGTACAAGAGTGGGGGGAGAGGTGTGAAGAGACAGGGCAGAAGAATGTAGAACACACTTCGCTCCAGAACCTGAAACTGAGCCCACAATTCTTGAGCAAATGCCTATGGAACTCAGTGGCAAAGGGTGTCTCCTCCTCCTCTAGTGGTTGGTACACACAAACAACCTTCTACTATCACAAGTTACTTTGTGAGCTCAAAAGTGCTTTGGATCAGAAGGTTCTATTCCTGCGGGGGGGGTGGAAATCAATCCCACAAAACGGAATTTCTATTTTTTAGTTTTTTGTATAATTTCCTATTTTGGTTTTCTTTTTAAATAAGATTTCAAAGTCAAGCACTCAAAAGTTAGGAAGTTCCAGAATTAAGACTGCCTGTTCAACCTTAATTTGGTCCCTTAATGCATATAACGATGATGGTCTTTAATTACATGATCATATGCTTCGCCCACTACCCTCTTTGGGATCTCTGTCTTAATCAGTGCAGAGAATGGATAGCATTCAGGGAAGGAAGCAGAACTATGTAGTAAATAAGGCTGTTGTCTTTAGGATCCTGTTTGATTTATTGCAAAACTTGGAAGGTAAGTAGTGAATGAGGCAGGGAATTTTAGGAAGAGAAAAGATGATCTCGTGTTTAAGGAAGTTGAATGCCACCAGAGAACCAAGTTCTATCCCTTTCTCTCCCACAGAGTTCCTGTGTGATTCTAGGCAAGTGATGGAAACCAAACTTTTCACATGTGACCATTAACTTTTACTCATTTTTTTTTAATTACCCAATTTAAGACATCTGGGGATTGATTTGCAAAAGTGCTATGTGTTCACAACTGCAACTGAAATTATTTGAACTTGTGTTTTGAACATCTGGAATGCTTTTACTTAAAAGTAACACTCTGAAATTAGACCCTAAGTCACGTGGTAAGCACCCAAATGTAATGGATACTTGTTTGACTATTTTGGCTTTAATCGCTCTGCCTCTATTCCACATCTGTACAATGGGATAATACTGCCTCACCTCACTGAGGTGTTGTGAAGATAAATCCATTAATGTTTGTAAAGAACTTAAACATTCTAATGATAAGCACCATAGAAAATCCTAGGGGGGAAAAAAAATTCTGTATTCAGAGCAAGGTTTCAATAATGTACAGGAAATAAGGCCTGGGGCCACACACTGAATGAGGATAAAAAGAAATATTGAACTGCTACACATTCAGTGTGCTTTGTACGTCCTGTTCACTAAATGAGCCCGGAGTACTGTAGGAAAACAGTATATGATTGTGTAGCTATGGTATATCAAAGTAGGGATCCAAGAAATTCATTGTAATGGGACAAATGAAATTTTTGCATTTTTACAGAGAATCCTTAGTTTTTACAGATTGTGAAAAAATAAAAACCTATATATAACTAATTTTTACTGAAAGTACCAGTGTTGCTTATTTAAAGCATGCACCTACCCCTCTATTAAAAAAAAAAAAAGTGCTTTAAATTTACATAGCTAAACACTCCAATAAACTGCTTCTAGCATATAGAGGTTTGTATTTTAATGCATCTCAAATTTCACTTCAGCCTCCAAATGTGAGTAATTTAGTTATGAAAAGACTGCGAAAATGTTAAAAATCACCCCTAAAACGGTGTCATTGAGTTTGGCAAGGACAAATTTCATGTTGATTGTAATGTGCTCTTCTGTACTGTATTAGAGCAAGGCTGTAGATTATATTCAAAGGCAGACAATTGTAGAACACCTAAAAGGTGCTAAACATAAACTGAATGAAAAGAAATGAAAACGAGGCTGAAACAGCAGGGCTATCAACAACAGTAAAGAAACAATGCACTGTGACTGGATCATTCTATTCACTTTATTTTACTATAATGATTGATAGCACTGGTAGGCTTTATACTTAAAATTTTTAAATATATCAATAAAACATTGTGTTCAACTGATATATTGTGGCTAGGGAAACTATAAAGTTCAGCATTTAATTTTAATTGTGGAAACAGATTTTCATCGTTTTTTATCAGAGTTTTTTTTATCACAGAAAACAAGGGGACTGAATTAAAGTTTAATAAGGGATCTTAATCGTGGCATTTTGTAACTTTGAGTGTTTGATTTTGTGGGAAGTTAACATTTTTGTATGAATTAGAATTGTATTGGGAAAACCATGTTAATTTAGGATGGTTCATGGTTCACTATTGTACTATAGGCCATCTGTGATGTGATATGATTTAGCGTATAGGCAATTCAAGAATTTCTTCTCTTCATTTTCTCTTGTTGTTAACAGCTTGACTATTGTGCTAAATTCTCGTATATTTCCTCTCTTTAATCCCACCTCTTGCTATTAGTTTAACTTCCTCCTGAATACTCTAGCCAACCTGTCACCAAGAAAATTGGACCCCTTTCTACTGCAGTGGAGGAGAGCCAAACTATGCAGCTCCCTCTGGCCTCTCATTACAGAAAGTGAATCAATGTTCCACAAAAGACCTCCACCCTACACCACTTACCTACCTACTGATTCATTTCCAGGATCTTCTGCCTTCCATCTTCCTTTGCTCATGGAACAGGAAGGATCTCGGAGAAGATTGCTTGGATCTTATTTTTTCAGCATGCTTCCGCATTGCCTAACGTAATCTATCATCTATGAGATATCTTGTGATACAGTGTTGTTAGTGCTGATATGAATCAGCAACAATACATCCTTACCAGTAGACTTTAGAAGCCTATTCAGTCTTAGCCTATCCTATCTACTGCCCTAGAAATGTTCTCCCCCAACCCATATGCGAAAGTCTGGTTCTTGGAGTCCCAATGAATGTTGTACCTCCCTCCTCCTACATTTAAACAGGGCTGTCTGGAGGGATTATGTGTGCATAAGTAGCTAAGAGCAGACATTATCACTCTGAATCACTAGAGGGAATTGTAGCAGGGGGAACTATAAGCCACCTTTTGAAAATGCAGCCCTCCAGTTGCATTCTGGTGTATTGGTGGGACGGGCTATGGCCTGGTGAAGAGTTTAAGGAAATCTCACTGAAAACTATCTTTACCGGTAACAGGCAGGTTGCAGTGCCTATGGATAACTATGGATTCTTACAGCCCAAGACTTCCATGCTAGGAGACTCAGTTAATCATCTTCAGGAAAATTAACAACCTGAGTAATTTTGAATAAGGGATTAAAGTATGAAGTGGACTCAATTAAGATTGTTTCATTTAAGGAGATTGCTGCTTAGTCTAGAAATGAAGTATTAGAAACTCATATTAATTTAAAGTTATTTGGGACAAGGAAACTTTATGATTATTTACATTACTGTAGTGTGCCCTGGTGGATTCAACCAAGACTTGGGTATGACTAGGGTCCCAGGGGGGCCACACTGGGCAAACTACAAATAACGGGGAGACAATTCCCCAAACTGGTGGTTATTCTAATACTAAGGGTACGTCTATACCCAGCCGCTAGTTCGGCGGCTGGCAATCGAACTTCTGGGTTCGACTTATCGCGTCTTGTCTGGACGCAATAAGTCGAACCCGGAAGTGCTCGCCGTCGACTGCGGTACTCCAGCTAGACGAGAGGAGTACCGCGAAGTCGACGGGGGAGCCTGCCTGCCGCGTGTGGACCGAGGTAAGATCGAACTAAGGTACTTCGAACTTCAGCTACGTGAATAACGTAGCTGAAGTTGCGTACCTTAGTTCGATTTGGGGGGTTAGTGTAGACCAAGCCTTAGATTCACCAAGCCAGCAACAAAACAGCTTCTACAATACCTTACTGCTTACCCAGAAGCTAAAAACACAGTTCCCTTAAAGCTATCCAGTCCTGTGCTCCCACCCAGACAGCCAAGTCCAATATGATGAGGATTACTGAAAATCTTGTTGTTCATATAAAAAGTTCCACCAGTCCTAAAGGATTGGATAAGTTATCCACCAGTGATTGCTGAATTAGTACCAACTGCAAAGAATTATCTGCCCCATTCTTTGCAGTTGGCCCTAATTGAGCAATCTCAGCGTGGCCCACATAGGGTACGTCTACACTGGAATTGGAGATGTAATTTCCAAGTCATACATATACTCCCTCTAGCTCTGATCCACTTAGCTTGCTAAAAAATAGCAGCATAGCCCTGAGCACAATCCCAACTGAAAATCTTGATAGGTACTTGGGGCAGCCAGCCTGTCACAGCCACCTCACTGTGCCATGGCCACACTGCTGCTTTTAGCACACTAGCTCAATCGGAGATAGCACAGGTCTGTCTACCTGGGCTGGAAATCATACCTCCAGCTCTAGTGTATGGATATACTATAGTATGAGACCGTCTCTGACCCAGAGAGCTCACAGTCCAAATGGACAAGATACACACGAAGGAAAAAGAGAAATATTCTCATTTCCCAAATGGGGACCTGGGATAAAGGGAGAGTGTGATTTGTCTAAGATCTGAGTCAGAAACTGAGCCCACATTTGCTGGATCTCAGCCCAGTGCCTTAACCACAAAACCATCTTTCCTCTTTAAACTTGGGTGCCATGTTAATGATAGAAGTTGTGGGGTACTTGAATTTTCCTATTTTGTAATACATGTTCACTTTTGTTAATTCTTACCTTGTTTGAATGACCATCTCAAAAATGAATTTACATTCAGCTTGGGATTGATTGTGAAAAGAGATAGCAAAGAGAGAGACAGTAAAACAGTCCAGTTAGTTGTGGAAGTCCAGAGTTTGGGTGAGTGTTCTGTTGTCCCTAATACAGAGCATAGACTTCCCTTTAGTAAGACAAACATTTTTAAAAATTGAATCACTTCTGAGATTTTTATATTGCATGAAAAAATATACTGTAAACTCTGGGCTTGCTGTAACTCCCCTACATGGATGGTGGTAACAAACTAAAAGGTTGAGTTAATTTAGTCCTATTCAAACAGGACTATGCAATAGGTTTACCTGCATAACAGATAAGTAAAATTGCCTTTAACTTCAGTGGATTGACAGAATAAGAACTGCAAGTTTTAGCCTCAGATGTTACTGACTGAATATGTAATTGCACACCATATTAAGTGTTTATTATGCAACTGCCTAATTCGTGAGCATATCCAGTACAGCGTTTGTGAAATCGATTATATTCATATTATATTTGTAATATTGAAGGAATTTATTAACTTGTTGAGTAGATTTTTTTTTTTTCTTTTCCACCCTTTGGGCCAGATTCTACTTTGCTATACCTATGTATATCTACAGTAATTCTGTTGATGCCAACAGATTCACTCCAGATTTGTGCTGTTGTAAATGAAATTAGAATCTCTCTTAATTTTTCAGATTGTGATATAACTGTCAACAAAAGTTTACTGCTGAATAATTTACCTTTTTTATTTTTATTTTTTTTTTAAACCAAGCATTTCTGGCATAATGCAGTATTTTTATTTTCCACTACTTTAAAAAAATTATTCATGGGTAACCGCACCAATGAAAGGCTTCTGTATACACGTGGTAATAACCTATTCTCACCACAGATCTTCTTAATTGCTTTTGCATTTATAAGAGACACAACAGATGATTAATGCCTGGTGCGCTGAGAAACAATCTTTGGGAATTACTTAAATAACTTTTGGATAATACCTTGGGCCATAATTACTAAAGGTTTATGTAACTTGCAAATGATGCATATCATGTTTTCTGCAAATATTTAAAAGAATAGCAGCTGCACAAACTATGCTTCAGAAGAGCAGTTTATAGTTCATGTATTTGGGACAGTCCATAACTGAAGCTAATTATGATTGTTAGCTGCAGATAAACACATTACTAAAATACCCTTTAGCCTTCAAAAAAAGAAGAGAGAAATAGGGAAGTTTCACAGTTATTAAATTGCTGATGAAAAAGGTGTGGGAGGGGATGGGGGGGGGAGGGAAAGAATAGTCTTCAAAGACTTGAAACAGGAGAGATGCCCAAAGCACCTTCAAAATGTCTGTTTAAAAGTGTCAACTGTTCGTTCATAGCCAAAGAAGTGACCCTGTAACTGTATCTCTAGGAATCTACATTGGCACCTTGTGGTGTGGCTAGTTAGGTCAAATGCAATGAACAAGTTTCCTTACCAATTTACCTTGGGATGTATTAGTCTCACTAGCTACATCTCCTGATTAATCATTGCCCAATGGTTAGTGACTAGAACTCCTGAATAAATGCTGTATTTTTATATTGTATCTAGAAATCCCAACTTGTGACTGTCACAGAGCTAATGGTGACAGTCAAAAGAACAACGCATGTAGGTTTATACCTATTAAGTGTCAAGGAAAGTTGTCATATTTTTTTAAAAAATCCCTTTTTGAAATTTACTTCCTTTTTACAAAAAGGAAATAAAATATGAAATCTTACTCTAAACATTGTAACTCTTTAGCTTTCATGTGTCACTGTAATAGCTTTTTTTTTTAAAGAGACCAATTAACTTATCACCTACTTTACATTGACTTCAATGGAATTGCTCTGCCATGCACCAGTATAGGAGTGAAGAATTAGGTCCCATATGTTAGGCGCTCGCACGCTGGACCTAATTGTTCTCTCACTAACATCCGTGATTCTTCAAGTGATTGTCCACATCAGTTCCATTCTGGTGCACCCTGAACATGTGAGACTGGATTATTTATGTCCAGCAGTGTCCACTGGAACTGTCCTTGTACCGTAGAGGCCCTCATGACTCCTTCCTACCACCTGAAGCCACACAAGGTAAAGTGGGTCCAACTGCCCTTCAGTACTTTCTTACTGCCTGGAGCAGTAAGATGAACCCCTTCTGTATCCACTTCTTTATTAATTTGTGTGTGTGTGTGTGTGTGTAATGTCAGTGATATTAGTATAGCATGTGTTTTCTTTTTTATGCCAATTGCCTAGATGTAAAAAAATTAAGTTTAGGTTCCGCGATAATGGCTAAATCCTTATAAGAGGGACTAATAAAACTAAGTCCCTGGAGCTCAAAACTTGTACCTCCGCTGATGTATTCCACTTAGTGATGGTATTTGAGGTGCTCCTCCCCCCTTCTTTTTTTTTTTTAACCCCTCAGAGGGGAATATTCCTGATATTTACTCAGTAAATTGCTCTTTAGTAAAGAGGACAAAGAAGGTGAGAGAGATCCATCTTAAACTCGTTCTCCTGAACAGGAGCTTTCTCAGAAGTGGAGAGAAAAAGACCTGGTAGGTCTAGAAAGGCTTCCTCAGCCAGTGCCCCTGTAAGCTACAGCTCAACTCTGAGCTCCTGGGCTCACTTCTCGAGGACCCATCAGAGCAGCTAAGTCCTCCTCCACCCAATCATCTGAAAGAAATGGGAAGGAATATCATTCCCACAGAGAGAACACACCTCTGTCACCCTCTCTGGAACCTAGTAAAGGATTCATAGAGCTCCTCAAGCTACTCAGCAAAGGGTAGTTCATGGCCTAAATTGGGTCCTTCTGACACCTCAGTATGACCCAATCAAAGAACACAAAGGACCATTTCAGGCAGCAGTCTGCACTTTGCCCAGCAGCCAAGCTCTCAGTACTGACCCTGTTGCCACCCTTGCAGTGCAGCTACTCTTGGCACGGACTTGCTTGGCACTAAAGTGATTTTTAATACTGAGTAACCTTGCAGTGACTCCTCCACCAATCGTGCCTTGTACCTTGGTACTAATAACTAGTACAGTCATGGTACCAGTCACCTTCCCAGCAGCGGGAAGGGAGACTCAAGCTCACTGTAGGACTCTTAAGTGTAACACCACTATTAATGGAGGAGTACTCATTTTCTGCCTCTCCTTCAGAGCTGTTTATATTGGGGGGCAGGTAGGTATTACCTGACCCACTCTCCTTGTAATCATTTATATGACTACTTTCTGGTCTGAGGGAGAATCTAGGATCCATAGTCATCAAACTAGACTATGGGATCTTAGTGAGTATTCATCTTAGTATCTACCCCCAGCAGCGAGCTCCTCTTTCTCATCAGATGAGGCAGTAATACCCCTTGCTTCCCCTCAACCTGAAGATTTCAAAACCTTTCAGGAATTTCTGCATTGCCCATAGCAACTTGCTTCCTATACCATCTCTCTAGGAAAATGGTCTTCTTAGTAACAATCATGTTAAAGAGCTGAGGAGACTTGGTTCTTCATTGCTGATCCACCTTATGTGGTGTTCCAAGAAAAAAAGGTGACTCTTACCAAGGATTGTTTCTGATTTTCATTTAAATAAGAGAATCCACCTGACAGGTTTCTTTCCTAAATTCCCTTCCCAGTGGAGGAAGCCAAACTACACACCCTTGATGTGATTTAGGGCGCTTTAATGTTAACATTGGCCAAACAAGAGCCTTCAGGAGCTCCCCCAAGCTGACCAAAGACTGTCTAAAGGGGTACTTACTTCAAAGCATGATTAAGTACAAATTATTAGATTAGATCAGTGATTCCCAAACTGGGGTTCGTGAACCCCTGGGGGTTCACAAAATGTTACAGGGGGTTCTCGAGAAAGAAATCCCTAATGGCGGACAGAGCTGTCCCTAAAAATCCTGGGCAGCACCGGGCCAGCAGCCCAGAGCCCCTGGATTTCCAAGAGCTAAGCAGATCAAAGCAAGCCTATCTATCACACTGAGGAGATTTAAACTTCAAGACTCCTTATAAGAAATGGAAAGGGAGGTGGATATTTTTTGCTGTTTTTAAAATGAAATAGGCAGCTAATGTTGTTTTTAAAATTATTATTATGAACAAGTTTAAGCTTTGTTGTAACTGCGTTGTTTGTCTGGACTGCTCAAGACCTGAATGCTTGTGTAGGAGGAACTCTTTGAGTTGACTTCTTAAATATTTTCCTGCTGTTTCACATCTGATACTCCTTGATGAAACATAGGAACCTTGTCTTATAACAGGCTTATTCAAAGTGATACAAGCTATGAAAGTGAGATCTTGGAAGAGTGTTGCTGTTTTCATAATGTAATAAAAATACTGTAATGATAAATAATAATAGTGTGTAATAATCATGTCATAAAAACAATTTGTGTATTTCCAAGATCACTGCTTTTATAATTTATACTGAGGTAAAGGAGAAAATCCCTGGAAATATTCATTTTTAGGAGGGGGTTCGCGAGACTTGACATTTTCGTGAAAGAGGTTCACAGGTTGTTAAAGTTTGGGAACTTTAGATGTACCCATGGAGGTTAGAGACCACTCCACTAAGACTCAGGCAGCCTCTGAGGCTTCTCTGAGAAGCATACCGATTTCAGAAATGTGAAGGTCAGCTACCTGGACAAAAGTGTTGATTGCTCCACAACACTATTCCTTAGTTGAGGTTGATGCCAAATTTGGTAAATCACTATTTACAATCGCTATTTAAACAGGACTCCTAGCACACACTTCCTAGCCTGCGAGTCACCAGAATTGGAAACCGTGTGGACAATCATACCACAAAGAAAGAATGGTAACTGCAGCTCTTTGAGATGTGATGTCCTTTGTCTTCCATGACCGACTTGTCTTCCCCACAGCTGTGGAGTCTTGAATCATCTGGATTCTGGATTGGTGAAACTGAACTGGTTGGGCCTGTTACGGCCTTGGGTTGGGGAGGTAGGACATAAAGATATCCAGGCTGCAGGTACAGCCCCCATGGACACTGCTCGATAAAAATAATTGTATCTCATGCACTTGTGGTACACGTGATCCAGAGTGAAGTCAATGTTGACAATACATCTGGAATAACTAGTTACCATAAGGTAGTAACTCTTCTTTTTATATCAAAATACATTTATTTACTTTCTAAATAATAGTTTCTCTGTTTCAACTAAAATATGGTAGGCTAATATATAATCTCCCACATCAATATGTATTACTGATACCCCCATTAAGCACACAATATCAATATAACATATTGTGCAATTATTTTTTTCAAACATTCACCTGGCCTAAATTGGCTTATGTCTTTTTATAATCCTGTTCACTTGTGCTAAATATCCCATAACACTTTGCAAAGCTAAAGTCAGCTTTGGCATTAGAAAAGAAGAAACTTGTCAAAGGCAAAATACGTTAATGTTCTGCCCCATGACAAGCTGCAGAGGTACCTTCATGGACCAATATCTGGAATACTACTGTCCAAAACAAAGATTATGAAAGGTACATAGCAAGTTAAGGAACTGGGAAAAAAACAGATGAGTTGGCTTTTAGTGATGTGTACACAATTTTTAACTTGTAAAATCATCCTATAAATACTTTTGGATGAAATGTGCAACTTGGAGTACACATGAATTAAGATGAAATTAACAATGTTGCATGAAACAGCTTCCTGGAACCTGGTATCAAACTGAACCTTTCTTTCTGTACTATACCATCATTAACTTTTAGCAATAAACCTAGCTGATATTGGTTATTTGGTCCCTTTTAATATATTTCATAATGAACCTAAGTGTGGTCAAGCAATTGACTCTACAATATTACCAACATTGAGGGAACCAGATCTATTATGTCTGTTTATATTTACACTCTATGGAATAGATACTCTGTATACAATATAATAAAAAATACTGAGTTACTGGTACAGTATTAAATTGTAGTATCACTGTATAAGCAATAAAAAAAAACTCTGAAGTTAGCAGTATGGCCTTCAGCCATATAGCGGCGCAAACATTAAAATCAATTTTTATATGGTAAAGCTGGTGTCATTCTCTGTTAGTGCACTTCAGCAAATTAAATATACTTTATAAAGGCTCTGCCAGATATCAAGTGCAAAGGACAATGCTCACAATACATTCTTTAACTATACAAGAATCAGGTTTGCATGTTATGAAATCACAATTTTGCTATAATACAGGTTCACTGTTCATGTGGCAACTGACCAGAGACTGCTTACAAAATCAATGCACTAATTGTCTATAAATTGCCTGCAAAGATATGAATTATAACTTCAAAATTCTTTTTGAATTCCTGCGAGTGCATGGAGGACTAAGAACAAGTGAGTTTTCCTAAAAATGTTGTCATCCCAGAGATTACCATCTAAAGCAAGAAGAGAAAGCATTCGGAGAGACAATCTGAAGAAGTGTCTGCAAATGAGGGAAGAAAAAGAGCTGAATGTAACAGTCATTCTATTCCTTGTCTGCTTTAAAGACCTTGGAAGGTCCTGGAAGAATGTTCAGAGGAACTGTTATGACTTGCAGCTGTGCCAAATGGCAGTTGAGGGAGTCTGTGCACAGACTGAAGTGTCGGGTCATGTGCTTAAGATCTCCATTGGGAATAGCATGAAGGAAACCTCCACTCCAGGGCACAGAGTTCCAGTACACTACATAATGGCAACAATTATAAGGATTTCAACAGTCAGCACTGCTGATAAATTCTAACCATATGTGATGAATGGTTAGCGGACCAGCATGGTTGCTGATACATTGGCTCTGCCATTACTCCAATAGTCCACCTCAAGCACAAACCTCTAGAAAACCTTGTATCCCCCTAAATCTTGCCACCAGTTCTACAAATGAATGGAACCACTTTGGCTAGGTCAGAACCTTATGTGGCTCTCACATCTTGGGGTTCAACACAGATCACTAAGAGGTTATGCCCTGTAACTGAGGGTTCCTCTCAGTTGTGCAGCTTTGGTTGAAAACCCTGACACTCACAGCATACCCAAGTTGTCCCCAAAAATCTTACGCTGTACGGCTCGGCCCCTCTTACCTTAGTGCCCACAAAATGTTATCAAGTTTACTGCTACTTATAAAGCAGTTTATTAACTTAATTGGGGTTGACAAACCCTCCACTTCAGTCAAAGCACTGACTTGGCTAATGGTAAAAGTCAAAAGCTTATTAACAAAAAGGACAGGTTTGAGTGTCACCAAGTGTAAGGAATAAGGATAGAAATGGTTTCAAACAAAAGATAAGTATGCTTCTAAGACTAAAACTCAGCTTAACAGACTAGAGTCTTTTTTGTTCAAAATTTCCCCTCACAGTCATTCTTCTGCCGCTGCCACTTTCTTTAGCCAGGACCCAACGCATGGAGCTCAAAGTATTTGGTTTCTTTAACTCCTCAAGTGAAGGGTGACAAAATGGCTCTTTCTCTCTCCTTATCTCCTCAAAAGTCAGAAAGCCCTCCTGGGGGTTCAGCTCACTGGGTCCACCAGCGAGCTGATGCTATGTTAATTTTTTGCAGTCTCCTCCCCCATTCAAGATCGCCTCAATCATGTCCCTGATTAGTTTGATGGCTTTGTTTACCTTTTTATGTAAATATACTTGCATTGACACTCCTTACTCAATTTACATGGGAGACACACTGAAGCAGGCAGGACCACGTTCCTTTGTCTAGGGCAGGGAGACTTCAACTTATTTGCCAGACACCTTTTAAATGGAATCCATATTTCCAGCACGTTTATAATTTTTCACATATCACCCATATACCACACACATTAAGATTAATGACCAGAATGCTACTGGTTTGCATATGATACCTTACATGGCACCTTTTATATACGTATTCTAACAGTGAGTTGGGGTACACACAGCTGGTCACAGCAGCCAAGACTCATTGCTAGATACTACTAGGGTCCCCTTGCCCTCTGGCCTTGGTATTCTGTTAGGGTCACAAAGGCCATATGGTAGGGGCAAGTTTTGTCCATTGAAAATAATACAACACTGTGACGTTGCACTCTATATAGTTTATGAAAATATCCTTGGAATGTGAATATAATGTAACTGGAATATGTTTTATGCAAAAGGTCTCTTGTAAGGTATCATTACAAAGCTTATAAACTACTGAGTGTGTTCATCCTATTTGTTTGTAGGTATGTATGATTCTTGTATCTAAAACCAGAAATATGAAATTAATTCTGAGGTCCTATAGTAATTATGCAAAGTGTGGGCCATTAATGGTGGTTTAGAATCTTGATGCCTCCCATTGACTAAGACAATTGGCTGTAAATGGCTCTGTTTACCTGCAAACCTTCCTATGCACATGATGTGGGTAATGAAGAATGAGGTCTCACAGGACATGTGACCAGGTCACATGATACTGGAATCCATCTTAAACCTGGTGCTTTTCCATTTAGAAGGAGGGGTGGGGACTCAGAGACAAAAGATTCCCGCCTTGTGCCAAAGCTATAAAAGGGAGTGGAACAGAACAAAGTGGGCAGCCAGTCATGAGAAATCCCCGAGTTACCACCTGAGCTGGAACTAACAAGAACTGTACCGGGGAAAGGATTGGGCCCAGACTAAGAAGGAGTCTAGTTTGTGAAAGAAGCTTTGATCATGTCCATCCTTTTTTTGAATCGCTGTACTAGCTTCCCTTCTCTATGCATCAAACATCTAAATTGCTTGTCTCCACCTTCAAGGCCCTTTACAGCCTATCCTCATTCCACCTATAATCTCATTCAGTATCAAAATGTGAACTCCTGCCTCTGCTAGGCCAATAATGCCAATCTCCATCACCCACTTCATTAACTCTCCTTTGGCAAGATGCCTCGAAAAATACCTGAAAATGGTTAGGCCACCGGTGTGCTGATACCCCTGCCTATCATGCTGACTGTTTGAAAATATTGCCTCATTATTTCCTTGTACTTTCCCATTGGTCTCTCTGCAGATGTGTATTGTTTCTTGCCTTATGCTTACATTGTAAGCTCTTTGAGGCAGGAGACACTTCTTTGTTTTGTGTTTGTACAGTGCCTAGCACAATAGGGTTCTAGTCCCTGACTGGGTCTTCTAGGAGGCATGGTAATGATATTATTAATAAAAGTACATTTTACTTTGTCTACAATAAGTGAGCACAGTAGGGTGGCCTAAGAATATAGCGATCCCAGATTTCCAGCCTCAATCCTGAATTTCATTGCTTTTATGGCTTGCCCTTGATTTTAAAGTTATATGTTTGGGGCTAGGAGCGTATTTGATTATACAAGAGGAACATGAGGACTGTTCTGTTCAGTGTTCAGTTTATTCTAATTTCTTCAATGCCTCTCCACTGTGGTGTCAAGAAATCACTTGGACTGATATTGTCATGCATACAGATTAAAAACAACCTAAACTTAAAGGCTATAATATACAAAAACCTTAATTTCATTCTTCTAAACATATCTAGAAAAAAATGGGGAGGAGGAGAAGTGAAATTTCATACATTCTAGTTTATGCAAATCCTTTGTTAGGACCAGCACTCACAACTGCAAACGTCTTACACGTGCAGTATAATTCAATATGCACAAATGTAGGTTTACTAAAGTATTTAACCAAATTCTCATATCTTTGCACACTACCTGGTACAGTGGATTTTGTGTAGACTGAATTTCACACACAAAAAATTGAAAAGACATTTTTCTTTTAAAAAATGTCATTCAGCCAAGATATACAAATGTACAAGACATCAATTATTCTTGCACGGAATAGATATACTTCTAGGTTTCAATAAGGTACCTGTCATTAATCAAACTGACGTTTGTCTACATCAATAGTATGAGCAAAGTAGCAGAGAGCCTTTTAAACTAGTTTTCCATCCTTTTTCCTGCAATAGTAGAACCTGCTCCTGCAAGGGGCTGAGCTCTTCCATGTCCATAGCTTCAATGGGGTTTGACGTCACTTAGCACCTCCTAGCAATTTTCAAGGAACAGATCCATGGAAATTCAGAGATGGAAAAAAGGTACAGGATGATGTATTCCGTGCTCCTATTGGCAAAGGATATTTCCCTGGAGCATATTTTCCTGTACTTTCCCCAATCCATTTTAAATTACTTAAGCAATTGATCATCTACTATTTCCCTTTGGAGACCATTCCCAATCTAATAGACCTCATTGTTATGAAATATTTCCTGCAATTCAGTCTAAATCTATCTTTGTTAAATTTTCATCCCATTACTCCTAATTATATCTACCTATACTACCTGGAGCAATTAAGGTCCTTCCTAAGTGTTTATGCTCTTAAAATACTTGCAGGACTTGCTATACCAATTGGCTACTTCCAAATCCATGTGAAAGGAGAGTGGGAAATTGTTTGTATGCCTTTTCTGACATCAGAGAGCTACACTGCACTCATTTGTGTGTGAAGTTCCCATGAACTTCTTCATTGGATGTCATGTATATGTACCGGAGGTCAGAATTTGACCCTACATCTTCAAAATGTTGGTGTCATAATTTGTCTCTTCTCCCCCCACCCAAAAAAGCCAGCAGTCTATCTTTCACCCATATACAAGCTTAACAAGGTAGTACAAACACTTGAATGGTAAAACTTAATTTTGACTGAATTTCACAGTAAGTCTGGTTCATTTGCTGCATTAGATGGAAGCATGTGGAATGGTGGCCAAAGCATACAAATGTTTAGCATATTTGGCACATAAATACCTTGCAATGCCAGCTACAACAGTGCTATGAGAACACCTGTTCTCATTCAGATGACATTGTTGAGATGTTCACCTCTGATGTTATCTGGACCAGTGATCTACTAGGCCTCTCCAATCCTTGATTCTGGGAGACAGCCTTACCCTGCTCTGCTATGAGAACCCCACTCCTGGGCTGTTCACGCACAGCCTCTGGCATGTAAGCTGCTCCCAGCTACTTGCAAGCAAATAACACTAGCCAATATTTGCGGTAGCAGATGCAACCCTAGGAACCTCTATCTTGCAATGTCCAGTTATGCCTGCTGGACACTGCAAGCTTATATAAGTTCGTCAATTTAACAAAGAAATTGATATGTACCAGGCTTGTTATCCCAAAGGGAGTCTCTGACACACTTCAAACCAAATGCACTGCTTCAGGTAGAATAAACAGATTTATTAACTATAAAGATAGATTTTAAGTGATTATAAGTCAAAGCATAACAAGTCAGATTTGGTCAAATGAAATAAAGGCAAAAAGCATTCTAAGCTGATCTTAACACTTTCAATGTCCTTAAAAACTTAGATGCTTCTCACCACAGGCTGACTGGTTACTTTTCAGTCAGGCTCTCCCTTTTGATCAGCATTTCATTCGCTCGGTGGTGGTGGTGTCTGTAGATATAGGTGGAAGAGAAAGAGCAAGGCTAAATGTCTCTCCCTTTTCTCATGTCCTTTCTTTCCTCCTGGCTTTGCCCCCACCCCTTTCAAAGTCAAGTCAGCATTACCTCATCACAGTCCCAAACTGCCCAAAGGAAGGGGATGACTCCCTCGAGGGTCTAACAGATTCTTTTGTTGCTACCTAAATCAGTGTCCATTGTTCTTGTGAGGCTGGGCTGTGTTTGTCCCATCCATGCCCTGATGAGGTGTGAACTGCTTCTCTGTTCTTGGAGAGTTTTTGCCTGGGCTTGCTTTAAGCCATGAGGACACATTTTCAGCTTCATAACTATATACATGAAATCATAACCTATAGCCTTACTATAACATCATCACTATAACGACCATGCTCAGTGCACTATGAGCCTTCTGAAGACACCCAACATGACAAACTTTGCATTGGATATCACACAATCATTTTATAAAGATTAACAGGGAGTGTAGGGTGTTCCCCCGAGATATAGAGTGTCAAATTTGTAAATAAGAAGTGGGCAGCATTATCTCCCATAATGTAAACAAACTTGTTTTTCTTAGTGATTGGTTGAACAAGAAGTAGGACTGAGAGGACTTGTAGGCATTAAAGTTTTACAATGTTTTGTTTTTGAGTGCAGTTATGTAACAAAAAAATCTACATTTGTAAATTGCACTTTCACTAAAGAGATTGCATTACAGTACTTGTATGAGGTTAATTGAAAAATACTATTTATCTTTTTTTACAGTGCAAATATTTGTAATAAAAAATAACAATCTAAAGTAAGCACTGCACACTTTGTATTCTGTGTTGTAATTTAAATCAATATATTTGAAAATGTAGAAAAACATCCAAAAATATTTATAATAAATTTCAAATGGTTATTCTACTATTGTTTAATAGTGCAATTAAAACTGCAATTAATCAAGATTATTTTTTAATTGCGTTAATTTGTTTTGAGTTAATCACTTGAGTCAATTGCAATTAATTGACAGCCCTAATAAATAATTTAAGATGTAGAATCTAGCATATTTAAGTATTGTTTAGCACTTAGGGGCCTGCTCTAAAGTCTATTGAAATCAATGGGAGTCCTTTCATTGAATAAACTCCATTTGTATATAGCTCTACAAAAGATAACTTTTTGTCTGACATATATTACAGTCATTGTCTGCAGTATTATGATCAGAAATCCAATTCTTTATCCGTTTCTCTATTTTTTCCAATATGTAAATTCTGTACTGCAAGGACTAGATATCATACTGTATGATTATTTGTGTGTGTGTGTATATAATGTGTGCATGTTTTTATACCCGCACGTGCACACACACAGTATGTTATATATAAAGATAAATCAGGAAATCAAAGAACTGCCTGGAAGCTAGAAAACACAGTCTGGTAAACTTATACATCCTACTGGGTGATTTTTATTAGTAGATTTTTAATCTATTGTCAAGTATAAAATATGCAAATATACATGGAAACTTTGCTAATTAAAAAGACAACAAAAGGAAAAGTAGATCTTTTCATGAGCTCAGTCATATCACGTGACATAAGGCTGTATTTTGATCTCAGTTACAGCAGTGTAATTCTGGAATAGCTCCAAATATATCAATGTACAAATGAAATCATAATCTAGCCCTTAGTCTTAGCCAACAAAGAAGTTTTGAGAAAGTGAGGAAGGTATTTATGGTGCTGTATTACTATTCATTATTTTATGTCATTCTTCTTGACTGTAACTCTGTAGTATGGGAAGAATTAGGGCCTGATCTTGCTGCTATTGCGGTTAATAGCATAACTCCCGTTGGTTTCAATCTATGCATAGAGCCAGATCCTTGGTTGATGGTGTAAACCAGCATATCTCCATTGAAACCAATGGTGCTATACCAGTTTAAACTAGCTGAGGTTCTGGCGCACATTGCTTTGAGATTGGAGAGACTGTAGAAAAATATACATTATAGTGGTCCGATCCTGCTCCCATTGAAATCACCAACAGCAATGGGAGAAATTTACATCAGTAAAAGCAGGATTTTTTAAAATGTGAAATGTTATCAAATCTAATTTTTTTAAGGTAACTTTTAAAAAAAAAAAAAAAAAAAAAAAAGAAAGAAAGAAAAGAAATCCTGTACTTCATACCAGGCAACTTGTTGCAGTCAGTCTGGTTCTATGAGTTGCTTCACACAGCTAATGCAAAGCAGATTACTTTCAGTAGAAGAGACATAAATGAACTATTTCCACAATTTCATATGTCATCATAGGTGCAAAATATTCCACAAAGTAAATTATCAGTGACTTGCTGAGCGGAAACATAGAGTTGCATTTCCTATGAACTGCCTTTATCTTTAAGTCTTTGTATAAGAATGGGCACATTTGCATAAAAATCTAAACTGTGAATCTGAACATTAACTGCTAGTTGAATACTCATGATTAAAATTTTAATCCTTGAAAGCAATTACACTTTCTTCTGAAACATTTTTTGATTGATTCCTGCAGCAGAGATGCTGAGAACGCTTTGGAAATCATTTTATTGCTGGCTAACTGTTGCATCTACTTGCCTGAACATATTCCCTGTGGGAATGGCTAATTAGGTGCGTGATCTGCAGTTAGGACTGTACATTCAAGTGAACCTATTTCTTCCCACCAAAGAGAGTGCAGCAGGCAACTTAATGAAATGGGCTGATGCTGGTGGAGGAAATGTGGGAACTCAGGGAGAAAAATAAAATTCATTGTAAAAAGTAATTTTTACTTTCTCAGCAAGGATTTTCTCCACTTTTTAACATAAAGGAATGAATACAATAGTTACTAATTCTATTTGTAAGGATCCTAGTATTGTTTGGAGATAAAGCTGAGCAAATTTTTGTCTAGTGAAACTATAATCTGTATAAAAAGTAGTTTTAAATAAGATAACAGGAGACTATTGAATGCTACTGATTTTGGTGGTTTCCTAACTGGTGCTTAATGTCTGATCCCCACCTTGTTCTAACCTGAGTATTGATCAGCTAACCAGGTGAATGTCACCCAGCTGATGGAGGAGTTCTTCAGTTCTTCTCAGGGGTCTAGTTGTCTCTTGTGCCTGGATGCCACTGTGATGCAGCAGTGATTGGGGCAATGTGAGAAAACTGGAAATCAGAACTCCTGCCTCTATGCAAGTGAGACACAGGGCTTGTCTAACCTTACTGGGGGATCGACACATGGTGATCGATGCCTCAGCAGTCAATTTAGCGAGTCTAGTGAAGACCTACTAAATTGACCACAGATCATTCTCCCATTGACTCCTGTACGCCACTGGATCGAGAAGAGTAAGGGGAGTTGACTGGAAAGCGTCTCCCGTCGACATTGCATAGTGTGAACCCAGTAGTAAGTAAATCTGAGTTGACCTGAGTTATGCTATTCACTTGACTCAAATTGCATAGCTTAGATCGACTTTTCCCTGTAGTGTAGACAAGGCAAGTGGTGATTTAATTCTCCTCAATATCACAAGGAACCATATAGCTCAGCTCTTGAAGATCGTGTCTCACTCTGTTGTTCCTTTCCACGAATTGCTTTGATTGGTTTGTTACCTTTTGATATTGATAAGCCTAGATTCACTCTGAGCTGGTTTCTCTTTACTGTTTGACTGCAAGCTCTGTGAACCTGACCCAATATTTTTACTGCAATAACAAACTGATGTATGTTCCTGGGATATGAGGTTTCCGTTGCAGGCCAAGGGGGAACATTGTATTGGTGTCCTCTTTAAAATATTGGCATCTCATCACTTCACACACTTCTCCACAGCCTCGAACTCTGATTTAAAGAGATATCTGGATGACTTTGCCATTAAAGGTACCTTGGCTGTGCTCCCAGGAAATCAAATATCTTGCTAAGGATGAGCAAGTCATAGTTATGATGAGGAACCTCTGTTTTCCTTCCTGTGCCCACTAATTGACTGTAATCTGAAGAACATCAAAGTAAATAAGTCTTTCCATTGACTTCAATGGTCTTAGGTTCAGGCCCATTAAAAAGATTTGTTTGAAGGCAGCAATTCAGGTTAAGAATGTTAATGTCCCTCTTAGCCTCCCATGTTGCATAGAAACTGAATGTTGAGTGCCTTCAGAAAGTTTCTTTGGTTGCTCAATTTATTCATGTTATATCATATTTATCCTATGAAGACCTCAAAAAGTTTGACCTAGAAAAGTGGTTTATTTTGGACACTTCCTTGATTCATAACAATGACATTTTTAAGCAATTGGGCTTCAAAGTTTTTGAAAGCTCTTGTCTTGAAAATTTTTCTCATTTGCACAGGAGGAGTAAGGTGATTGTTTGTTTATTATTTTGGTTTTTTGGAATGTTTTGCTTATGTTTCATTACCTAAACAGAGACCAATGAATGTAAGCGTCACTATGGGTTAGATCATACCTGTTAGGCACAGGGTAGAGTAAGTGACTCTGTGGAGCTGCTGAGGGAGCACTAGGAAGCATTGAGTGTAAAACAAGCTCTGGTCTTCTAATACCCAAGTTTCCAGCATTACAGTCCTAGGGGCACATTATCCAGGCAACTCAGAACGTCTCATTCAAAGAGGGTAGGGCTTAGTGGCTTCAATTAAGAGCACTGTGTTTCTGTTTGCCTGTGGGCTTCAATTAGCCTCATTTAAATAGATAGCATCCTGGAAGCATTGAACCTCATAGAAATTACAAGCTCTCCTGTCCAATCTTACTCGCTCCTTTTAAAAAAAAAAGAACATTTCATTCAAAAGATCTGGCAGTGCAGTAATTGAGTAACAACTTCCGAGTTCTTGATTTCTCATCTTCAGTTACTACCTACTGTGTTTTACGTTGGTTATTATGAAAAATACTATAATGTTCTTCACTAAGGGTCCAACACTACTTGTAACACTACTATCAACAGTAGTGTTTCAGAACTTTCATTGTAGGATAACGCTATTCTCTTTATAAAAGAGGATGCATTAAAACTTAGGTGGCATTTGAGTGTAATTCCCCTGTAGCTTGTAATTCTAAACATTCATGACAATGGTTTGGCTGATAAAGAGGGCCAAAAATGAAATGGTTAATGTTTGGCTTCTAAATGAAGATTCCCAGGATATACATCTATATGCATCCGAAGAAGTGGGCTGTAGTCCACGAAAGCTTATGCTCTAATAAATTTGTTAGTCTCTAAGGTGCCACAAGTACTCCTGTTCTTCTTTTTGCGGATACAGACTAACACGGCTGCTACTCTGAAACCAGGATATACAATATCTCTTATTATTCTATTTCTGCAAGTAAATGTGTATGTTAGATTTTTAAATTCCAGTAGTGTAATTTTAAATGTCCAGTCATTGTTAGTTAATGTATAACAGAGAAACAGCAGCTCCCCTTAATAAATTCATCTGGGAATAATATAATGTTAAGTATGCTGTTGGCATAGAAATTCTGAAGATCTTTAATAATTGATGCATTGTTAAAAAGAACAGTATTTAATATATGTATTATCTCTTTCAGTTAGATTTTCCAGGTTCTATTAGACATATCTCAGGCTAAGGGCTAGTCGACATGGTGCCACAGTGTGAATAAGAGTTGTGTGAGTTGTAGAGTGCTCTAACATGTTGCGCTATAACTACTCCATGTAGACTCTGCTGGCATAAACTAAAAGCTACCCAGTGCACACTAGCATAGTTCTGTTTGAAACAATGGTATGAAAACAGGGTAGTTTTTTTCCCATTAGAAAAGTATCATAATGATGATAACTTGAGTTTTAGCCGAGTGGAGGGATAGGAAACACTGTATCTTAGAGATACCGTGCAGAAAGAATCTGCAAAGTTTAGACAGCCTGGTTGTGAGGACCTAGACAGAATGTCTGGCCCCATCCTTTTCCTCCAGCTCATTTTAAAGGGCCTTGGGAAGGAGAAGAATGAAAAAGTACCCAGTAATGAGCAATCAAGGGTATTAAAGCATTACTAAACTGGTTTGGTAGGAAATTCATATTCAAGAACACATGAACTTCAAGACAGTGTCTGGCAACTATGAATCAGTTCACTGTGCATTTTTGTGGTATTGCTAATTCTAGTGAACTACTGTAATTGGTATTTTAGAAGCTCTCATGAGATCTTGGAAGTTCTATTATAACTGACCTCCACTTAAACTTCCTTAGATGATTCTTTTCTGGCATGTCTGACACCTATTGAAGTTCCTTGTGCTACATATATTCAGTGACAAAGATAGGAAACAAGAGGAGGTCATCAAATTGTTGCTTATAGTATCAGATGCTCTATTCACTAATGATTTACAACCTGCCTGCAGCTGATCTCTGTGTAATTTACATGAAAAATCTATGTACTGCACTTCTAGCTGCTAAACTCCTGTGCATTGCTTGCCACACAATGAAAGAACTGCAAGTACAAAAAGGTTCAGTGAAAGGCAAAGTAGCACAAATGATCAAACACTGTTTTTTAACTATAAAATTCAGAAGAGAAAACATTTTGGAGTTGATTTATCTCCCCTCTCTCCTTCCATCACTGTCTCCAGAGTAGATAAGTGCTAGCTCATAGCCTAATACCGTAGAAGCTTTTTATTATTTTTCTGACCTTCAGAAAAGATAAAGTGGCACTCATGAAAATGAATCCCTAAATCATAGTTTCTCAACTTTTTTTTAATACCATGACCCTCTGTTTTCTTTAAAGGAAGCACCACAGTAATTGGCACAATGGCTCTTGGGGTGCTTTTGGCCTTACAGGACTGGTTACAAGTGTCAAATAAATCTACTTAAGCAGAAAGTTGGAGGCAGGGAAAGGGAGCAGGTTCATGACCCACAGATAACTGCTTAAACACCTTAAGTGTCACAACTGACAGGCTGTGAACTGCTGCTGTAAATGAATATGAAATGTTGGACATATGAAGATTAAAACAATGTCTGAGTCCCAACCTTTTGCAGATCTTTGATGTTTGGGTCAGTGTCACATTTTTAATTATGTGGGATTATCCTTTTAGTAATAAATACACCAAAGATACTGTCATTTAGGAAGCATATAGAGTAGGGTTTCCTCTGACTGAGTTGTGCAGGGTTATGTCAGTTTCAGCACAGTGACTGCCATTTCTGTGTAGTGCAAGCAAGATCACCTGAAGTGTCTTGAAGTCTTTTGGGATGGGTCAACATCATTGTGTAGCAAAACAGTATCATGAAAATGTGGCATTGATCTGCAACATGACAAGGTTTCTATGGAACATTATCACATTGCATCATGACATGCAATATTGTGATGCAGCACCTTGATGTACATATAATAGGATAATGAGACAAGTTTGCATTGCAGAACAATGCTAAAAGTTTAAGCTTGCTCCTAAGGCTGAGGTGGTATCTGCTCTCATTACTAGAGAAATACTTCTCACAAATTCCGGCCAAACATAAAGTAGGAAAGACTGCAATAAGCAATATTGCCATCTACTGGTTAAACTAGTCTAACCTAACCACTGTTTGACACCTAACGCAGTCTAAACACCAGCTAAACATTTAAATACACTATAGCTAAACTAGAGGTTAAAGTTAGAAGGGCGTATGTGGTTCTTTGGTCTGTGCTCCTCAAACTCCAGTTTATATTCAATGGCATTAATATACACCATGCATAAAAAAAAGGACCAGATTCTCATTTGGTGTAAATGGACTATTGATTTCAATGAAGCCATACTGAGTTTACACCAGCTGACCTTATGTTCTTATTCTTTCTTCACAAAGGGAAAATATTAATCTACCAACAGAATTCCATGTAGTTATAGGTCAGGGAAGAAAGTTTTGATTTCAGTTAAAGAAATCTGCTCTATTTGAATTTGGTTAAACAAAACAAAGTTTACACAAGAAAATATTAATAATGTAAAATGGACGATTGCATACCACTTCACCAGGAAAAAATGAATTATGATTACTACATTTTGATTACAGATTTTCCCTTTCTCATCTGGTTTGGAACAGTATGTTATAATCTTTTCAGAGACTCCATGGTGAGATTGCAAATAAGATCAATAAACATACATTGCTGTAGAGATGCATCCTAGAGCTCAGTGATTTGAACAGCTAAAATAGACATGGCTAATCTAACTTCAATACTAGAAAGATATTCATATTGTGGTAGCTAGTCATGGCTGCTGGCGCACAGAGAGAATGTATTGTTCAGTGGTGTTCCCACTTCAGTAAACTGTTGCTATTCTGCTCTGCCCTTGGTAGAATTGATTAAATGCAATAAATTGTGCAGATGCATCTTCCAATGACAGAAGCAAAATTGGAGACTTCCACTTTGATTTAATATGTGTGTACCGAACCTTAGAGTAGCTCATGTCATTTGCTGTCAGAAACTTAGTCCAGATATATTCAAGTATAATTCTAAAAATATTGCATTGATGATGGGAATTATAAATGCAAGAGTTGATTTGACACTAGTCAGAAATAGTGTACAATATCCATCTTCAGTCTGTGCGATGGCTGAATGGCCTTAAAAAGTGTCCGATCTATTTGACACTTGGATTTACTTGTATCTCCCAGGACCCGACACATGGGCAAAAGTTCGTTACAATCACATATGGGGAGACAGACTGTATCATGTCAATACTTCTGGAGTCCTGACCACTCTAGAGGGGGAAAATACTCTTCATAAAACTTATTAAAGAGTAGTTTCAGATTCACTCCTTATTTATGTCTCTTCTTTTGCCTTCTGCTTTATATGCTGAATCTAATTGGTATTTTAATGTTACATGAATACAAGGTACTTGGTTTATTAAGATAGGGTTTGTTTAAATAATTATTTGCTGTATGCAGAGAATTGAAAGGAACAGAAAAGTAATTAAGTATTAAGAAAGCTTTGTGAGGCTGGTCAAACACAAACCTGAAACTTTTTTGCTTGTACTATACTGAGAATCTCATTTGGTCCGTAAATTAGAATGTCAATCCTAGGGTTTGCAAATAGTACAGAAGGAATAATAAAAACAAAGTTCAAGAGCATCTGAGCCTGCAGTGTGTGTGGAGAAGGAGGGGCAGAGGGGAAAGCAGCATCTGGTTACCTGTTCAATGAGAAGGTAAAGGGGTTAGCATTGAGGTGTACATCCACTTTTCTCAAGGAAATAAGCACTCCTGTAAAATTCTTTTTCAGCTTGTGAAAATATTGTCTGAACACAGAGATCTGCAATTTGAAACTACCGTGGAGGAACAGGAGATCTGCAAAGTTTCTCAGTTTGGATTCTTTGCAAAACTGAGAGCTATAATGATCAGAAATAGTAACCACTTCACGAACTGCTCATCCAAAAACCACTCTGCTTGGAAACCTCTTTATTTTTTTCAGTATACTCGGTAAGAGAGGATGACTTGTCAGTCCGCAATGTTCATTTCTGTGGCTTGAAAGAGAGCCCTGAATGATAAAGAGCTTTAAGAAAGACCTGTTTTTAAGAAGGGCTATGCCACTGTTTTATTAAGATTAAAAAAATATATTATCCCAAGTTTGGCAAACAGATTCTTACACACATGGCATCTATCTGAAAATAGTGTATTCTAACCCAATTCCCCTTCCCCTCATAAGCACACATCCTGGGAAGATCCACTTCTGACCAGAAAGGATCAAATTCTGTTCCTGTATTTTCAGTCCATTTCCCTAAATCAGAGAATCTGGGCCATAATCTTGATAAGAGCTTTACTCTGCAACAAAGGGTGACAGCTCCCTTCCTTTCCCAGATCTCAAGGGTCCTCTGCAAGTAAGAGATTGAAAAGGACCAGGACTTGATTGGCTTGGGGGATAGTAGGCCAGGGTAATGTCTTTCTGCTAGGACAAAGTTAAGGATCTGTCAAACCTATGTACTACCTATATTGCTATATGAGTTAGAAGCCTGGACCCTCTTATAGGCAGACTTGGAATGGCTATAGGCATACCATATGTCCTGTCAGTGTCAAATCCTGAGCATAAAGTGATTTGACTTTGTGCCAAATGTCTCAGTCTCACAAAAATCTGTCCATCCTTCCTTCAATCACTCATTATATTCACAAGCAAGGTTGCATGCTCTTCAGTCATGTTGACAGGATGGACAAAAACACCCCAGCACACCATTCCCTCAAACTCTCCATTGATGCGCAAAGAGGCGCACATCCTGATCTTCCCTGATGTCACCCATGGGCCACCCCACCAATTCATGGATTCGCAGGATTGAGCCAGATCCAGGAATTTCATTATATGATTCTTAGTGTGATGCCATCAACTGTGGTCACTGGCTGATGCAACAATTCCCAGGAGACGATGCATGTTTGATGTAGGGGGGCAGGGATGGTGCACATTGTCCTCCACACTGCAATCAATGGAATGTACCAAGGAAATATAACCCCAGGAAGCCAGGGTTTATGTGAAAGATGAGGGATTATATTTATCAACTTTATTCTAACTAGTGTAACTGCAGGGAACTCTACAGGTTAACTATACATGGTAAAAATTGTATTTCCATTTTTAATTTTAAAATTTGTTGTCTTTCAATTTATATGCCCCTTGTTCTTGAATTGGGGGAGAGCATAAAAAGGAGTAACCTGATGTAGAGAAAGTAAACCAGTCATTTTCTATGCCTTTACTACTTATCTATCTTTCTTTCTAAACTACATAGGCCTAGCACTTTTTCTAAACTACATAGTCCCTGTATGGAAGCTTTTGCATACATCCATTCATTCATGTTTTTAAACACAAGATGGCAGAGAGGGTATGGATGCCAAAGTGAAATGTTTGGCACTCGCCAGTGCAGAAATAATATGCAACTGCATTAGCTGTGCAAGAGACCAGGACGGCCCCAGAGTAGTGATCAGAATTCTGACACGACCTTTCCAACTGCATTGTCTGCTCAAGAGTAGTGCTGGCTGGAATGCAGCAATTATGTGTTATGACCAATTTTTAGGTTTCAAAATTTATTTGTATTCTTCATTGCAACAAATATGAGCCCTTTAAAAAAAATCATGAACAAATGAGACTCACCCCAGAAGAGCTGCCCAGTAGCCCTGTGGTTAAGGCACTCACCTGGGTTCCAGTTCCTGGAATGCCCTAACCCCTGAGCTGCTGAGTATAAGAGTAGTACTACCTCCTACTTCTGATGGGTTTTTTTGCCTACATTCTCTAACCCCTAAAATCAATGCCGAAATGTCTCACTTCAACTCTTCTGTCTGTTTGGGGTTTTTTTCATTTTGAACCCAAAATTTGTAACTAGTTTCTATCAATCTGGTGAATATTTTCGATCAACCCGAAACTGCATTTTTCAGCAAATAAACTATGTGTCCGAAAAACTTCTCCCAGCTCTAGTTGTAACATTAACCATAAGTGAGTATTTAAAACACTTAGTTTTAGATCAATTTTGTTGCCTGCAGGATATGCCAAGATTTTGAATACCAAATTGAATCAACCCTTTTCTGTAAAGAATAGGATCTGCTTATTTACTTTAAGGGTCTCTGTTACTAGGCTCTTCCCAGGTCCTACAGAGTCTTTGTATGGCCTTTGGCTTTTAGAAGAGACTTGATTTCTTTTTTTCCCCTCTTCTCATCCAGTTTATTTCTCCCCCTGGAGATTTTTATCTCTTGTAGTTTATTTCTTAACTGTGCAAGAGCTGAGCTGACCGAGGTTTTTTTTTTTTTTTTTTTTTTTTTTTTTTTTTTTCATGTAACAGATCTTTAACATTTCCAGTGAAACCAGGGAGGAGATCTAGCTAAAGAAGCTGTGTTTTTGTTCATTATGCTTTTTAGAAAATATCTTGTCTGACTTTGAAGCTCCACTTTCCCGTAGGGCTTTTTAAACCATTTATTTTTAAACAAGTCAACACCAAAGAAGAGCTCAGTTGTGGGTTGTTTTGTTTTTTCCCCCTTCAGTCTTTGTGCCTCCTCCACTCAGTTGTGCCTTTAAGGCACTGGCCTATGCTAGAGGTGGTGTGGAGCTTCACTTCTGAAGTATCAGAGGGGTAGCTGTGTTAGTCTGAATCTGTAAAAAGCAACAGAGGGTCCTATGGCACCTTTAAGACTAACAGAAGTATTGGGAGCATAAGCTTTCGTGGGTAAGAACCTCACTTCTTCAGATGCAAGTCTGAAGAAGTGAGGTTCTTACCCACGAAAGCTTATGCTCCCAATACTTCTGTTAGTCTTAAAGGTGCCACAGGACCCTCTGTTGTTTTTTACTTCTGAAGTAGGAGCTCTGGGAGGCAGGGTGCCTCAGGTAAGCAGTAACACCATTCAGACCTGCCTAGTGCATAGTGAGAGCACTGCCTGCTGTTATGCTCCTTTAAGTGCTGCAATGTGTGCTCACTTCTACAGCTAGCCAACTCTGATGTTTAGTGTGTTGAGAGAAAGGGACCATGATCCCACCTCTCCCTGCCCCTTTTATGGTGGCTAGTATTCTCAGTGGCACCAAAAAGAAGCTTTTATTTCATGTTTTTTATTTTCTATATTGTATGCATGTTAGTGATGTACAACACTCTGCTTCACTAAAAGCTAATTCCTGAGAGCTCAGTTGATACCCTGGGGCAAATATACGGTATAATAATACTGAAGCTAAAAAATTGATAATTCGTGCCTACAAAACAGATGCGGAAAAGAACCAACATTAAAAATAGCTGGGGCTCATTTTTGGACAGATATCAAGGTAAATCATTTTAAGCTTTCCAAATTCTGCTGATGTAATGTTCCTGTTGATGTTGCTAAAAATATGGATGATTTATTTTTATTTTTTATAATAATAAAAAAGAGCCACCTATCCAAATGTCCTAGGCACCCTGAACACCAGTTAGAAAAACCAAAATAAAATTCAAACTATCCAGAAGCTTGTCCCCTGACAGCCCAAAAGATTAAGCCTTCTACTAAATATAAAACACAAAATAGGGAAATAACCTCCATCAAACTCAGTCCTCTGTAGTAAAAAGAGGAAATTTATAATCAATAAAACTTTGATTTTTGGGGTGTTCATTTAGGAAAAAAACTATTAAAAACCCAGTACTTCCATTTACTTTCTCAGGGCTTGATCTTTATTCATTTTGTTTCTTCTATATGATTAGATCATTCCTTATCCTGTGTGGATGAACTAATGAGGAAGGGATCAAGCCGCAAGGGATCTTGCCAGAGGCCTGGCACACAAGGACATAATGCTCTAGCACAAATTAGCAATGCTAGATTCCCAGAGTGTACCAGGAAAAGCTGTTTGAAACCCCCTAATGTTTCCTGTACTGGGAGGGAGGAGGAAAAACACCCAGTTCAAAAAATTTCAGTTGAAAAATCTTGGTTTTGCACAGAAAACTTTTGGAACACGTCAAAAAAAATTAAGTTTAGAATTTTCCTGTTAGAAAATTGAAAAATGTTGAAATCACTTTCACACAGAATTTTAATCTTAATCAATCTTTTTCTGATAGGAAAATTTACTAGTTCTAGTAGAGTGAGAGAACAGTCGTGGCCTGAGCCCTTCAACCACCTGGCTCAGCGGGTGGGAGACAGCACAGCTTAAAAGGAGTTACTTGGTGCTGCCTTTGTGGGGAGTTGGTGCCAGCATTCAGTTTAGTGCCATTTCACACATTCCATCCCAAATGCAGGCAGTGGCTATGGGTATGTCTATACTCTAATTAAAAACCTGCAGCTGGTCCATGCCAGCTGACTCTGACTCCCAGGGGTTGGGCTATGGGGCTGTTTGATTGCAGAGTAGATGTCTGGGTTTAGGCTGGAGCCCAGGCTCTAGGACCCTGTGAGGTTGGAGGGTCCCAGAGCTGAGGCTGCAGTCCAAGCTGGGACATCTACACTACAATTAAACAGCTCCGCGAGCTTGAGGTAGCTGGCATGGACCAGCCATGGGTGTCTAATTACAGTGTAGACATACCCTTTGTGCATTTACAAGGAATTCGTGAAAGCAATTGGTCTGTGAGTTATTATGACCCTGGGTGAGAGATGCCCTTGTTCACTTTTAGAATGGAAACTATTTTCTGTCTTTTCTGAGCTAGTAAGTGGCTAGAAACTGACTTTGAAAGGATGTGTTTGCTTATATGGGAATGATATTCTCAAAGGAGTTGTTCTCTTTCAGTGTAAAATATTGTTTTAATACTAGGTATAAATTCTGTTCGGTAATATATTTTAGGAGAAGCACAACTAGTATTTTTAAAGTCACAAACAAGTATACTTTGAGCCCCAGATATTTAATATGTTGTATCTATTTGTCTGACAAAATGTATCCTAATAGAGTTCAGATCTTTATTGTAAGATGATTTGTAAGTAGAGTTTGGCCAGTTTTCAACAAAAAATTTTCATTGACTAATTTACTCAACTATTTTTTTAATGCTCAATAAACTCTGTAGCTGACTGAATACTACTGAGTGAATGAATTATTCAGGGATAATAGTAATGTTTGTTGAATAAGCTTATTGGACAAATATGCTTTTCTGATATGTGACTAGGTCTGTTAAGGCTTCAATAATCTAATAAAATTATTTATTGCACCACAAGTAAGAAAAAAATGGTGTTCATACTTGTCCTACAGTCCCTTTTGTGCCAACTATACTGTAGGCTAGGTGTCAAACTCTCCCCCAGAATAGAAATTCCCTGTATTGAGCAAGAGCCTTATCTTTCAGCTCCCTGCCTGACTCCTGCCCTCAGGGTGCTCTAACATAGGGGGCATTTTCAGGCAGGAAGCGGAAGTGTTGTTTTGGGGCAGTGACCGGCCATTGGTGTTCTTACTCCCCAGTGATTCTGCACTCCTGCAGTGGTCCTGGAGTCACTACAGCAATGGTGCAGGCCCCAGAGTCCTGATCAGCTGCAGAATGGAATAGGCCCAATGTTCCTCTTCCCAGTGCTTTTACTGGTTCTAGCACTGGTGCAGGTTGTGTTCTGTCCATGGTGCCTACCATGAGAATTGTACCTTATGAGGACCCCTTAATGCTGACGCATTTGCATCGCAAAGGATCATTTAAGATGTAAGTGTCTGACTTATTGGATCCCATTAAGGATTGGCAACTAAATTAGAGAAGTTTAAGTTCATTGCCCGTGTAGCTCCACTAACTTTAACGTGGTTACATGATGGATGAATTTGGCTCATTATGTCAAACATCATGGAACATGCTGGAGGAAGGAAAGGAGGGGATGAAAAACCAGGGAAAAAGGGAAATTGTGGAAAAGCAATACATAAAGTCTCACTTCCAAAGTGCTGAGCACCCACATCTCCAACTGAAGTCTGGGTGGGCTGTGTGTGTGCGTCTGTGTTCAGTACCTCATCAGAGATTCTTTGATTGTAGCATTTAGCCTCAGCCCATATGAACAATACTATAATAGTTGTCTAGTTTGGGCACACAAAAAATGTGAGGCAGAGAATTCATTTCCCCTTAAAAATAAAAAAGGAGGATGTGATGTGGGCAGTGCTAATGATGTCGTAATGTTGTAAAGTGTAACTTGCAGGTGAGCATGACTTATATAGAAACCCCAACATTACTAGGAGAATTCTAAGAGGCAGAAGCAAACTGTTGGAAATGACCAATAATGAAAGATTGGATTTGTAACTCTCTCATCTTCATTGACTTCGCCTCAAGACAATGTATTGGAGTGAAAAACTATATCCAATTGGAAGCAATTGTATTTCCATGAGGATATGTGCCAAATAAAGCCTTCTGGAATGCTCTGTATCAAATATAGATAGCCTGGACCTCTGATAGCTTTTGGTAGTAAGGGAAAGAGAACTGCTTTAAGTGTTTGTTTTTTGGTATTGGTGGGGAGGCGGTAGTTTCAAGTGCTCAGAGTGAGACTATGTTATACAACGAGTGGGTGTAGTATAAGTTAACACATGAAATGGAGTGAATTTTTTTTTTAAATGTCATTAACATAGTTGGGATTTCAGAGATGTCAACCGAAGACTGTACATGCTTTTGCTTGGGCTCATTTGCAGAGATGTATCTACACGAGTGACATATGTAAGAAGCTTAGTGGCTCAGTTTCTGCCTTTGTGTGGCTAACAATGCACTGCTAGCAGGAAGCAGTGAGGGATTAGAAGTGAGGAGCGATGTTTGGTAGGAAACAAAAGGTTCCGTAATGTACTTGCACCTGTAATATGAGTGTCCCATCTAACTCTATACCTTCATGCAATTATTTATTTCAAATATCCTTAAGGACAGCACACACTTTCATCTGTGTGAATCATAACACTTTTTGGTTGAACCAAATGCGAACACATTCAGTACAGTTAGCTATGGGTAGCTGCTGGTGCTCTTATGTACTGCTTGTGCTGTTCTGTTATTAAAGGTTTTAGACTTAAGACAACAGTTCATACATACTGCCATTGTTTAGGTTTGTTTTTATATATGCAAACTAATAGGTGAGTGTGTCTATAAATGAAACTGAGGGGAATGGTGGGATGAGATACTTAGTCACGTAGCATGAGTAAGTGGATTTCAGTGAGACTCAATAGGAGTGTAGCAATATTGTGCTGTAGGTCTCTAACCTGAGTTACTCTGTGGATTGTGACTGTAGAAGGACATGATTACAGTACATATAATACAAATACGTGTGTGTGGCTAATAGAAAATGTAAAGTGGTACGACTAATGTGTCACAAATGAGAAATCCAGAGTAGAAAGCTTATGATACTGTATCTCAGGTTCAAAGCAAGAATAGGCACAAAGAAATGAGAGGCCTTCAAGTGCATATTGCATTATCCAGTTTTAGAATTTCACAATTCTAATGCATTGCATCTTTTCAATTGCTGTAACCATGGCAGTATCTTTGGGGAAAACTGACTGAAACAAGGGATATTGATGTTTTCCTTGCAAGGAAAAACTGTATCAAAGCTGGGTTATCTTCCCTCTGTCCTCTATTACTGTGTCTTAGAATTAAACAGCAGACACAAGGAACCAAATGGTGTAAACCCTTTATAATCATTCAAAGGAGTTCCATACACCCTGGCAGATCCTCAGGACCGCCATGCTTGCATGGTAGAAGGTGTCACACTGGTTCTCCACCATCTACATCATCAGGGCCAGCTCCAGGCACCAGCCTAACAAGCAGGTGCTTGGGGTGGCCAAGGGAGAGGGGTGGCACCTGCGGCAATTCGGGGGCGGAAGGTCCCTCACTCCCTCTAGGAGCGAAGGACCTGCCGCTGAACTGCCGCCGCCAATCGCGGCTTTTTTTTTTTTTCCAATTGCCGCCGCCGATTGTGATCGCGGCTTTTTTTTTTTTTTTTTTTGGGGGGCGGCAGAAATGCTGGAGCCGGCCCTGCACATCATGATCCTGACTCATGGACTCTTATAAAATGACAATGAGTTCATGTACAGCCTCCACTGATCCTGGCTCCATTCTGGCTTGCACCAGGAAATTGAAAAGCCTCTCCCTGTATAATGGAGGGGAAAAAGACATTGAATTGAATTGATTTCAATCACACCCCCACTCATACAAATTTTCCTGGGTTGGTTTTCAAACCTATGCCATTGAGTCAGATCAAAGCCTCTCAAACACCACATCTCCATTTGCATTTGCTAATAAACTTGGGGACAATTAGTCAAAATAGTTTTGCCAATTCACTATTTTGTTGCCAGTCTCATGGTGGTTGGTATCTTTGTTAAAGACCCAGCTGCTTGAATCCAGAGATTGCCTGAAAACATTTAATTGAAACAAGTCGTTTGGTTGATGAGAAAAGCTTACCAACACAGTGAGAGCACCCAAAAGGCTCAAAAAGCAGAAGGCATTTAAACAAAGAACACTTTAAACAACCTCATGATTTAAGCCAAACTTTTTGGGGCCCAATTAATGACTTTTGAACACTTGTGGTTGGCTTATTGAAGAGGTCTAGAATGTTAAGTCTTTGCCTCAGAGATGCTGAGATGCTACATTGACAATTGGGTTGGAATTCTTTTATGTCACACATCTTACCCATAGCTGGCTGTTCTGCAAATACAAGAAAAGGCTTTAGGCAGATCCTTAGCTAGAATAAATGTACAGTTAAATAATGGTGCTACAATCAGTGTTTTCCATTATCATTAATTGAGCTACACTCTTACTCCACACGAGGATCTGGGCCCCAAACATGTTAAAAAATAAATCTTGCAGAGTGGCTGACTTGGTGACCTAGTAGCAGTCAGGGGAAGTAAAATTTTATTTAAAGCTCAGACATCACTTCTGTATTTGGGTGTGCAGTAGAACCAGTATGTTGAGTCCCTAAGGAGTGACTTCTAGGCTGTTATGACAGCATTTTGTGTTGTAGAGTGCCTCACAATAAAGAAGTGAGAAGGCTCAGTTAGAGTGATATAAAGGTGATTCTTTAAGTCAACTGACACAAACAAGACCCCATAGTTTTTTTCTGGTGCTGCAGCTCACAGATTAAATAAATGGAAACCGTGGTGCCAAATATCACTACTAGGGTGTCTTCAAATCCAGCAGTGGGTTTAGCATCCTGGGAGGACTGATGACTGTCTAATAAGAAAGATGTGGACAAGCCTCTGAGGAGGGAGGGGTGTGGTCACCACTATAATGTTTTGGCAACATGTAATATTTTGGTTGTTTATGTGGGTATTACCAATAGAGAGTAGCTCTGCACTTAAGAAAATGATTGTCATAGATTCAGCCATCAAAGATCGTAGAGTGTCTCACCAGTAAATCTAAAAAGTGCATCACCACCGACAAAATATTTTCCCATGAGCTACTTCCTTATCCATTGAGTAAGCCAGGTTACTGCAATAGTGCCATCTGGTGCCTCTCAACAGTGTTACAACAACAAAGCAGAGTCTCAAGGGTAGTATTAGAAAATAAAGAGGAGAAAATGGGGCAATTCTGCAACACAAAGCTCTGATGTACAATAATGAGCTTATGTCTGACTTATTGTGCTATTCTTGGTATAAAAAACCCAAACCTCCACATTCTGGAATAAAGGACACTGTTCTGTTGTAACAAGCATCATTTTGCAGTATTCATTGTTGTTCACCATAATTAATTCCTGTTATGGCCAAGTGCATGACAGCAGTCTAATTAAATCCATACCTGTCAAATCTTCACTGTATTGATTTTTTCTTAGCAAACCTAAAACTGCAACAGATGTTACTTTTATAACAAAGCCTAGTTATATGGAACAGTTTCATATTCTTCTAGGACTTTCTATTAGAGGACTGTCTAGTTAGAAAACAGATATGCAAATATATTCAATGCCCAATTCTGAATAGTTAATATAGACAAAATTAAAAGGTCAAAATCATGCTTGGTGTAATACCATTACATTCAATGCAGGTATACCAGAAATGAATGTTACCAAATGTTTTTGCTATAGTTTACAGTAAAATTTTATTTAAAGATTCAGCTTATGCACATACATTACATCTTTTCCATTGTCAACAGAGATGGTGTTATAAGGTTCTAGCAATCCTTGGTACAGAAGTCAAGAATCAGTCTCTGGATGCTGCCTGATCTTAAATAGTATACTCTAGGTAGAATTCCCATCTGCTATAAAAATAGCAGAAGGCTTGTACTGTGCAGAAAATTGATACAGTTCATTCTGATTTATAATCCATCCACCTAACTTTTGTCCAGTTTATCCAGTAACCATTATAACCAGAGTAAGTGAATGACATACATAATAGTAGGACATGTGGGTGGAAGCAGAGATTCAGAATGAGTGACAAATACTATAACTGTAAGTGTGTGTTTAAATTCCTGTTTATCAAAAACTTGTTCTGTTTATTTAGCGCTCAATGCACTTTGTGTGTGTGTGCTGGTATCTGATGGTTTCCAAAGTAAACACATAGGAAACTGTTTCTTTAGGTGAAAGATGTGAGCAAACACACATGTAGAATGTCTATGAATAGGAACTGTCTTAGGCACACTTTTGTTGCTTTGTACCTTTCAGTGGTGCAAAGCAGCTAGAAAGCCATCTTATCCAGCTGTCTGAAGACCACATTTGGGTAAAAGGAGGAATCCTTTAGATTTAGCAAAGTAATCCATAGACTTAGCAAAGTAGTTCTACTTCAGACCACTTCACTGAGGGCACCAGGCCAAGCGGGAGAGTTCCCAGGAGATGGGGCATGGTTGGAGAATTCCAGCAGCTGTTAGAACATCCCCCTAGTTGCCATGGGTATCTGGGCATACTATACACAGCCCTGAGGCTGCCCCAGTTTACACTGGATATTGGAATAGCCCCCAGACAATCCCAGGATCTAGAGAACATAAATGTAGCCTTGTAGCAGGGTCCTCTCTGCTCCTCCCTTTTTCACACCTCAGAAACCAGCTTAGGCTCTACTGGCTTTGTATTCTTTGTGCCATTTATTTGAGTTTCCTCCACTGACACATTCACGGTCCCATGCTTTCAGCCCTCTCCTCAGGACCTGCGAGGAGAAGAGGCTTCCGTGAGACTGGGTCCCTCTCACACTATTACCTGCTCCCTCTGCAGTTCTTTCCTGTGCCTCTTATCCGTCTGGAGCTGATGGGCTAATTGGCTCATTCACTCACCCTGCCCTCCAGCCTGAGTGTGGAAATTAAAGGTAATTAGCTAATCAGTTTACCCTGGGGGAACTAATGGGTGTCAGAGGGATCAGAGTAAAGGCTCACCTGCTAACTCCCTTCACTCTGTCACAGGCCTAGAGACAGCTTCATCTACCATCCTACCTTCCTGCAGAACAGATCATATTTTGGCCAGAGCTGAGGCTTGAACTAAGGATTATTAATGCTCAAATGTTGACCCAACTGTTTTATTCTCATACTAGTTTGCAAGGTTAATGTAATTCTCAACAAAGGATGGCGTTTGAGGCACCCTGCTGGTGGCAGGAGGTGCAGGCTGCATTTGCCTGAGCCAGCAGGAGTCGCTGTGCCGCAGAAGGATCCACCCTAGAAGGGGACACCTCATGTTTCCCTTGGAGTTCCACCAGGAGAGGACAGTTTCAAATTGTGATTGAAGCTGCTTAGAAGCTAATGGAGGCTGCCAACTTGCTATGTGTTCTCTCTGGTCAGAGCTGTCTACTTGGCTAATTGGGTTCTCCTCAGCTGGACTCTTATAGCAACATTGTGGGAGAGCTACAGTTAATTTCATGTGGCTTTTCTATATGTGTAGGGAGAAAGATTTAATGCAGAATCTTTCCTATTTAATGACCATTTTAAAAGATGCGGACCAGCAGACATGACTCATCAGCAAACTTAGAATAGCAATACCAAAAGCACGCACGCACATATGTGTGTGTGTGAGTGAGAGAGAGAGAGACGGGTAGAAAAGGAAGATACAGGAATAAGTCATTTGAGCGTCCAGGTTTAACCAGACTGTTAAGGTATGTCTACACTTACGGTGGCATGCAGAGTAAGGCACTGCTCACCCCGCTAGCAATGGTATAAATAGCGGTGTAGATGTTGAGGCACTGCTTAGATGAGAAAAGTACAGACACACAGAACCCTGGTATATACTCTACACAGCTCTCTACATGCCCGAGTGGTGCCTCCCACATCTTCACTGCTATGTTTAGTAGTGTAGTGTCCCACTGCCTTCCTGCTGCTGGAGCCTTTCCCCACCGCAGTGAAAGACTCCAGCAGCAGGGAAAGGCTCTGACTTGGCGGGGAAGGGAGGGCGACAACCGAGAGAGACTGCAGTAGCTTCCTACTGCTGGAGCCTTTCCCTTCTGACTCCCCCATGCTAGAACCTTTCATTGCTGGGTGTAGCTACTGCAATGTGGACACAGACTGCTTTTGAGTGAGACGTGTAGCTACACATCCCTACACACCACTACAAGTAATAACTGAGAGGAAATTTATTTTTAAAATGATGAAAATGCCCTACCTTGACCATGTCCATTAACTATGGGAAGTTTATACAGCTTGCAGAAAAGTTTTCTGTAGGAAATTAAATCTCTCAAGCTCCTCCAGTCTACTAGATGATCCAGCAGTCTGTCACTTGAGTCTCCCTACACCAAAATTATTATTCTTAGCTATTTCTTATGAGCCCAATGTCAAATCGCCATCAAAGAATTGAAATACTGTCTGCCTGTGCTCCAGATTTACTAATGTACTAGCAGCAGGGACGCTTCTTCTTGGTCCTGATTCTGAACAGCAGGAACAAGCAACCCAAGTAGTATTTCTAAAGCCAGAAACCAAATTCTGTTCTTAGTTACATAGTGTAAAATAAATCCTACATAACTCTATTGGACTAAATTGTGGACTGTAAACTATAATGGACATTAGTTGGTATGCATTAGCAGAAATTTTCAAAGACATTCTATTCTTGTTTATTCAGCTCCAATTCCTCTGGGGGCACACACCAATATGGTGCTTTAATAAGGTGTAGGGTGCACCTCTACCCAACTTCATCTTAGCTCTCCTGCCCTTGGAGATTCTACCACCATCACCAACACTCAGGGAATGCAAAGATCGGGATTGTAGCTAGTCTCTATGCAGGATAACAAGTCGTGGTGAGCTGACAAAGTTTCCAAAGATTCAGTGTTTCATATCCACTAAGTTCAAAACAAACCATCCAACCTCCCTAAAATCGCTAAAAGGCACAACTTTTCACAGTGGACAGCTGAATAAATAACATTTGGAGTTTCCTGAGCAGGTTGTTTGATGATCATGTTCCAAAAATTAAAATTAATGAAGTAAAAAGTAAACAAGACTTTCTGAAAAGGGAATATCTTTACAGTATTTGTTTCTTTTATCCCTTTAAAAACAAAAAACAAAAAAACCTCCAAACTATTTTATCATCTTAATCTCAAACTTTGAAAGAAAATTCTCCTGTCTACAAAACCCATGTAGCCCTTAAAACAGGGGTCAGTGGCAGTTGGGTTCACTCTGTCTAGGGGTCCTTTTCTAGAATTCCTATAACTGTGGCTCATGCCCCTACCACAGCCATTTTCCTACTTTGGCTCTGAGAAATTAAAATCGGATCTCCCTTGTACCTTTGCAGGTGGTTCTTCCCCACTCGCAAGCACTCTGGGGTCCTTGGACAAGTGGAAACACTGCAAATACCTTTTTGTTTGGGAAAGGGAAAAAAACAAAGAAAAGAAACACAATAACCCTATATTATTTACATGCATTGATTGGGTTTGGCTCATTTTATTGTAGCAGTAGTGTGGCCAACAGCACAGTTCAAAAGTATTAACTCTCTGGTTTGTGAAATCCAGAATGCTGTTACAAAACAATCCCCACTCTTCTAAAACCACATTCATGGTTGCTCTCCCCCACCAGTCCTGTGCTACCTACTCCCATGTCAATGTACAGTGGCCTGGTCCAGATCTGTGACAAGCTCTGTGTCACTGTCATTGGTCTGATCAGGCCTTGCTGTGTAGTGAGCTCTGCCAGCCCTGCTCCCAGTTCAGCATGAGATCCAGTCTCCACAGAATCACCCCACAAGGGATTCAGGATTTCTAGGTGAGGAATCTAGAGCAAAACAGGGCCTTTTTTCTCTGGGATAAAGCTCTAGGATGGAATCCTCTGACTTCTCCCTTTTGAGCCTGAATCTAGTTCCCAAACTAGAGTCCACTCCCGGTAAACTCAGGGTAACCTACTTGCTTCAGGGCATATCCTGTACAATTCCTGTGCCGCATCATGTGTGCAATTACAGTAACAATCAGAACATAGACAAATTCCAGCTAAATCAGCAAAACCCAGTACCTGTAACTATGGATAAGCATTATGATAGTTTATGTAAATAAGGCTGGCCAGAGCTGGCTTTTCTCTTAGATGGAACAGCGAGTTCCATCCCTCTAAGCCGTCTAGCTCTGGGGCTCACGCTTGCATGAAAAATTTCAGCTGGCAATAGGACATATTGAAATCGGGATCATAATGGGGAGCTAGTAGAAACCTTAACTACAGAGTCATTGCCATAGCTATCTGTTGGATATTATTCTAGTGGCATTGGATATAGCAACAATTGTAGCAACTGTAGCACATATATGCTAGCAAAATAATGCCCTTCAAACTCCTCTCATTTGACAGAACACATTGGAGTGAAGCTCACAATAGCAGGCCCATTCATTAACATTCTGTTTTATGGTTTCATCTTTTTCATTATGTTTGGGAGTTTTGTTTTTGGCTAGTAAGTGCTGCTGGGCTGAGAAGATGAGGTGTAACAAATTGCAGTGATAAGGTTACACTAGTAGCTTGTGATATAGGAAAAAGTCAGGCACACGGTAATAGGAACTCTTGGTTGAACACCCAAAGGACTGTCATAATAACAGTCCTCCACATGCCTTTTCTGAAGTCAAGACAACAACTTAATGTAGCATTATGCCTTCACAGTGCTAATCTACTGTGTCTGCTCAGCATGATGCTAAGAAAGACATGGACCATGAACAATGTATAAAGCAAATCTTTTTATCCTCATCAATCTCCAAGTTTACTGGAACACTCAGAATTAACATGCCATAATTCCCATATACAACTCTTCTCCCTGTTAACTCTTTCAAATATATAAAAATGAGCATAAACGGAAGCAGAGCACCTAAATATCTTTATGTATATTTGTTGCCTGATCTATTGATTGTTTAATAATTCCCCATTAACACTTTGAGGTTTGGTAGGTTCTTGTCCCAAGGTCAGGCCCAGTATTATTAAAATTAAAGTTTAGTTGGGAACCCCGATGTACACGGTTGCAACACTCTCACTTAGAAAAAAACTTTTGAATTTGCATCTTTTTTAAGTGAAAAATGAAGGTGGAGGGCACATTTTGTTAGGTTTCTCATAACCATCAAAATATGCAATCATGAATTACATTATGAAAAGGCAGACAAGTATGTTTTGATTCAGGACTCATTATGACATGACACGATCTTTGCCTCTACTGTCTTGTGCCCCAAGTGTAGCTCATCAACAATGGAGGATCTGGGTCTAGGGTCTTTTGCTTTCCAATGAATTATGAGAGAGCCATCATTGTAATGCTTACCATTTCCTACTCTTGTATACTGACATATTCCCCAATTTTTTACATTCCCTGGTTTCCATGGGCTGGAATATGCTCTCACACTAAACACCAGAAAAGCTACCTGTGAGAGAGACTATATCTTCCAGGCAGCTATTAGATCTGATTATTATCAAATGACTTCTATTTAATTATTATGTTTTTGTCTTATAAAATGTGCTAATGTGAATCCTCTGAGCAGATGTTTAAAAAATGTTTTAAGAAAATCGCCAAACAACTCATAAATAGTATCAAATGAAATGGTGAACTTTGTTGTGACAATTGGGACTACAAATTTACCCTGATTGTGAGTTCAACTGTCATAAGAGAGCGCAAGTTTAGAAGATGTCACAACAACAAATGTTGATGGGAAAAGTCATAAAAGGGAGACAGAAAAGCTAAAGTAAGTCCAAACAAGAGGCCTACAGATATCATTCCAGGACTGTATTCAGATTATGCTTGGTGAACAACAAAAGTATAGAACCAGAAATCAGTGAAACAACATTGGTGTCTCTGAAACTAGGCCTAATTGGTGAACAAAATAATGAGGGGATGGGTTGTTTCACCCACCCTCCTCTTTGTGGATCCTTAAAGAAAGATTTTCAGAGAAAAAAATGGCTACTAGAACGAGCTTCACCATCATGGCTGCCATCCCTATGGTCTTCTGAGACATAAGTTCCTCTAAGGTGTGCACCTGCGCAGATGCGTAGGAGGCCACCAAGGGCCATGCACTTAACTCCCCCTGCCCCAGGGCTGTGGCACGGCGAAGAGACATGCCTCTCCCTCCCTAAACCCCTCATCCCCGGCCCCACCCAACAGCCTGCACCCCCAGCCCTGAGCCCCCTCCCACACCCTGAACTTTTCATCCCTGGTCCCACCCCAGAACCCACACCCCCAGACGGAGCCCTCACCTCCCCACACACCCCAACCCTCTGCCCCAGCCCTGATCCCCTTCCCACACTCCGAACTCCTCCACCCCATCCCTGCCACACATCACCTCCATGATGATGCACACAGCAAAATTCATTCCACACATCGATGGGAAAATTAAAGGGAACATTGTCTGAGATCCTGTGCTTTTGTCATCCTGATCCTGAGAGAGGTCCTGACCAGATTGGGCCAGAGAAAGGGAGCCAGATGACATCACCACTTCTACCGACTCTAGCTGAATCCCTAACACCACACTGGATGAAATGGGAACAGATTTTAACAACAACAATTCCAGCTCTTCTTAACTAACTTTTTCTCTTTTCCCCAAAAGGACAGTTATCATCTTTGATGCCATCTAAGAGACTGTCAAGCAAGAGTTTTTCCTTCTAAAAACTCCCTCCAGCTGAAGGAAAAGCGAACAAGAGATGCTGTTAAAATGAAAACCTGATTTACATTTCAAATGTTGTAACTGTTTTTCCTTCTTTCCTTTATTTTTAATAAAAGTTGAAAAGCAGGCTAAGATCTCTATATACCAAACCCCGAACCTTGTTTATCACTGCTTCATATTGGACAGTGATTGGGTTACGTTAACATCTTTGGTCCAATTATTCCATATAAATTAATACAAAAACTGCCTCGCCAAAATAACTCTATCCTTTCTAAAATCATTTTCTGTCCTCACCTTCACCTTCACATCCACCCCCTTCAGACAAACATCAAGAATAAAGGACATATTACCAGCAATAACTGGTCCATCAGAGAGAATGTTGAGGTTCAGGGGATTGGTTTCTGAAAGCTGCAAATTGAGCATCTGTATTAATAATCCATTGTGAGTCAGGTGAAGGGGATTGATTGGCCAGAACCTATTAGGGGTTGAGTTAAGGAACAGGAAAGTATGCTCCATCCATGAGTTCACTTCAGGAATTTAGCCTAGCCAGACACCCGCTCAGACCCTCAATAGATTTATTTAGTGTGGAATTTGCTTGAGTTCAAGGAGTTTATTCTGGGTGGTTGGGAGACAATAGTAAGGATTGCAGCTGTTTTTCTATCCTTCATGGAAGAATGTATAAAGAGATACTTTCTGTGACACTGTTTGAGTTTTTGAGTGGTTTGAATTATCTTTCCTCCCACAGGATCTTACATGATTTTAATTATTTTTCTATATTTTAATGTTTTATCTACTCTTTCCCTGTATTGTATTGACTAGTGACTCACTCATTCTGACTACGGTGTGACACATGGTGGCTTACATCAACCTTTGAGATTGAACAAACTTAGGCTGTGATGAACCAGTGGGGGAGACAGTTTCCAGGAATGAGAGCCCATCTAGAATATCATGATACAAGTCTCCATTTAAATCTGGGTCTTTGTAGCGGGGTGGTCACCCGCTCCTGCCTGGGAAGGGTTAAAGCCAGCCCTGCAGAGGGCTGGAGCTGTGGAAGGAAAGACCTGGGCTGATTGGGGGAAGCAGCTGCAGCTGGGCCATGCCCCAATCAGAGCCCAGCTGGCCCTATAAAGGCTTGAGCCAGGAGAAGAGACAGATTTTCTCTCTCTCTCTCTCTGAATGCAGAGAGAGAAGGGCCTTGTTGCAGGGAGCTTGAGACAGGGTACCAGAGTGGAGCAGGGCTGGGGAGCTTCAGCTTGCAAAGCCCCAGGCAGTGGCCTAGCATTGGGCCAACAGGTACTGGGGGTTGCAGAGGGCAGCCCAGGGGTAGGCAAAGGCAGCAGGTCCAAACCCAACCTTGCCTGTGATGAGTGGCTGATACTGCAGGCTGCCCCAGCAAGTGGGGCTAGATGGTGACTGGCAGTAGCCTTACACTGAGGCGAGGTGGGGTTAGTGGGTGGGGGTTCACCTGGGAGGGGAGACCCAGAGTGTGTGGGTACTGCCAGGGGGCAGCACCCAGAGAAAGGGGCACCGGGGTCCTGGGAGGGACACAGGGCTAGTGGCAAGGCAGATCACAGGCCTGCAGAGGGTGCTCCTGGGTCAAAGAGCTAATTCCCAGAAGAGACCAGCAGGTGGCGCTGCAGGGGTGAGTCTGACCCTTTACAGTCTTGTTGACAGTATAATTTTAAGGCTCACAGTGCAGTTTAAAGGTTTTATTCTGTTAAGCCATTCCAGTCAAGTGGCAGCTCCATCTAAACATTCTGATAAGGTAGGAATAATGGTGACTCTCAGCTGATGTGAAAAGACAGCTGCTTTATTTAAATAAAAGCATCCCATGCATAATTCCCCTACTACAGTGGGGATGAGCATCCCTATCTTAATCACATCTCCAACTGGTCTGAGTATCTCATATCACTAGAAATATTGAGGCCACGGGCACACTGTTCTCTGGATAAGAAGATCAAGAGAAATTAAATGGTTTTCATGATGCTATAGATATGGTATGGAGGGAAAGTGGTCTCTGAAGCATGGCGAGATTTTCATTATTTGGGGTATAATTCATTCATGCTTAATTCTCTTTGTTTTGTGGATCCCTATTGCCTGGTGGCATTAGCAGCAGTAAAAGACAGGTTTAATGCTATCTATGGGTCTCTTTATAAATGCTTGACTCAGGGAGCTTATAAAACTTCATCCACTCCCAGGTTTTAGCCCCTTCAGTCAACTGTACAGGCGTTTCTTCCTCAATCACAAGCACCCAGGACTCCTTAGCAATACAAAATCACCAATATCTTTTATTTGGGGAAAACATAACCATATAAAGAAGTGAAACCACCAAAACCTAAGCAGCATTGGAGGGTCCCAGTGAATAATTGTCTAGCTTGTTGAAGACGAGGACTCCAATTTACAAATAATCCCCATCCACCTCCAATCTCACTCTCAAATCCATTTAGAGTCAATGATGGTCACATGGTCATCAGGAGGCAGCTCTCTTATCCTGTCTGCTCCAATCCACCAAATAGCATACCACCAGGTCCCTCTCCAATCTGCACCTTTCCAGTCCAACCCCATAGTGGGTTCCACGAAGTCATCTCCACCAGATTGAGCAGCTGCTTGGTCCAGTTTCGCAAAGTGAGCTGTGTACATGGTTCAGAAGCTCTGTGAAAGAAACCCAATACAAAACAAGACATCTGAAGAGAGCCTGTCCTTTCCCTTTGTTGAGTTTGAACTCTCTACCCAACCTGAGTCCATTACCTATCAGCACTCTCTCTCCCCCATAATAACTTGTCAGTTTCTCCTCCCATTTCTTAAATAATTTACATGCATCATATAGTATCCTTTCCAAATCCAGAGCACAGACTCCAAACAATACAACATAAAACACTTTACAAAGTGGAGTAGAATTATAGCTGATGTTAATTAAGATGGCAGATCTAGCTCTTGTGGTGTTTTGTTTTTCCTATAGGGGAAGAAGAGGGCTGTTTTTATTCCCCCTATAAGCCATTTAGCTTTGGGGCTTCCATTGGATTTAGTCAATAAGACCATCCACCTTTCTAATGGCCAGCAGAGCTGGGGCAGATGGTATCTTGATCTGTGGGTAACCATTTACATTGTTGTTAGCTATTGTTCTTTGCTGATCATTTTTATTTTGGCCCTAGAGTCCTGATTCTCCTCTCATTTACACCAGTCTAAATCTACTGATGTCAGTGTAGTTACTCCTGTTTTATGCCAGTGAGGGAGGAGAATCAGGACCTATATTTCTCTTTTCTATATTTTTATTAGTTTCAGGAATCATTGTTTGTCTTCTCCCTCCTCACGAAAAACTGCTACTGCAATATTTTACGTTTGACAGTCTAATTGCTTGGCAAACACGCAGAGGCAAACCAAATCATGCAGCAGGAGTTCAGCCTAACGTTCAAGCTGAGAACAACATATGGAGCAACAGAGAGTTAGGAAACTTTCATTATTTCCCCTTATCTGTCAGGTTTCATGTTATAGAAGCAGCGTATATTTAAATCCTGCTTTGGGGGCCTTTTTTATTTTTTATTTGTGGGATTAAATTACTGTTGTAACTCCCATTTTTGTAACCACTTTGCAGCAATGTTTATGTGCAGAACCCTTTGTGGACTCGTCCTAGTTTGACTAGATTGCTCTTGGAAGCTCTGAAAGAGCCGTAAAATCCCCAGCGTTGGGCTTACCTTTCCTGTGGGCATCGACCAACATGACAGTTACTTCAGCTTCACAGTCACAGCTGCAGCTTTTTCTCTTCAGCTTCCCAAGCCACTCAGCTGTAGGAATTGCAAAGCCTATCTGTTCTGACCTGTAAATCCTTTCTAATTTCTTGCTGTCTTTGTGCTCAGGAGAGGATGTAACACTGGTACATCCTGCGATTAGATGCAGGGTCCCTAGAGATTGGCTGACTCCAGAGCAGAAATGCCAAAGCCAAGAAAACATTGATTTCTAGCACATAGATCCTGAGTATAATCAAATTACAGTAATATCAGCTCGTGACCTTTTCTCTTATTAGTGAATTTATGCACAGCTTAATCCACAGTTCCTTTATCACTGTATGTGGGTGCTGCCTTCAGCATAATTATTAGTGAATTTTGAGCGTTAATTGAGTATGATTGAATTTTCATCTGAATCAGGTTTATCGTATATGAGAAGAATGTATGTTTGTATTAAAAACAAATACAAATATTAAGTAAGCAGGTAAGCTTTTTTGGCTGGACATAGAATTCTGTTCCCCCACCCTCCACGACCTGCTTGCAGTTGTACAGCTTTATGGACAGCCATCTGGTAATATAATAGCAGGATGTGATACAGTACATGTTTCACTTAAAATCCATAAAATGTATTATAGCAAAGCTCTTTACACTACTAGAGTGAAGGCTCTGATAATGCTACCAGTTATAAACCCCTATTTTCAGGTGTTTAACTTGGCCATAAAATTTTACTCTGGGCAGGAACTCCGCTAACAATGTCAGGACAAGAGTTGATCAAATTGTTCCTAACCAAGACATTTTTATTACATTTAATCTTTTTTTTTTCTTTGCAAATTCACAACAAAGAGGTAATGATTTTTATTAATTTGTTGATTATTTGCAACTTTTGGATGAACACTTTCTTCAAACAAATTCAACCTATAGTGTGTTTGTGAAGTGGTTAGTTTGAGTATTTGATATACATTTTTTTTTCATTTGCACAGTTACTGCTTCCAGTCTGGATTCCCTAAGCTTTATAAAGGAGAATCCATTGTGTGCATAATACAATGAGCTTTTCAAAATTGTCTTCAAAGCATTAACAGTGCCCCTATTCTTCTGGGTAGCAATCACAATGCTTTTCTGGAATAACTCCTCTGTGTGGACACTCTATTCCCGAATAAATTGTTCTATTCCATAATAATTAGTCCACTTCCAAAGCAGAGTAATTTATTCCAGAATAAAATCCATTTTGAAATAAAAGTGTGTGTCCACATGGGGAGTTATTCCAGAATAGCTGTAGTGGAATATTATTCCAGTTATTCTGGAATAGGCAATCAATTTCTCCTTGTAGACAAGCTTAGGCCTCGTCCACAGTTTGAGTTTAGGTCGAATTTAGCTGTGTTAAATCGAATTAACCCTGCACCCGTCCACATAAATCCATTTACTTCGACGTAAAGGGCTCTTAAAATCGATTTCTGTACTCCTCTCTGACGAGGGGAGTAGCACTGAAATCGACATTGCTGGTTTGAATTAGGGTTGGTGTGGATGAAATTCGACGGTATTGGCCTCCGGGAGCTATCCCACAGTGCACCATTGTGACCGCTCTGGACAGCAATCTGAACTCGGATGCACTGGCCAGGTACACAGGAAAAGCCCTGCGAACTTTTGAATTTCATTTCCTGTTTGCCCAGTGTGGAGAGCACAGGTGACCACTCAAAGCTCATCAGTGCAGGTAACTATGCGGTCCGAGAATCGAAAAAGAGCACCAGCATGGACCGTACAGGAGGTACTGGATCTGATCGCTATATGGGGAGAGGATTCTGTGCTAGCAGAACTACGTTCCAAAAGACGAAATGCCAAAACATTTGAAAAAATCTCCCAGGGCATGATGGAGAGAGGCCACAATAGGGAGTCAGATCAGTGCCGCATGAAAGTTAAGGAGCTCAGACAAGCCTACCAGAAAACCAAAGAAACAAATGGAAGAGCCGCAGACATGCCACTTCTACGCTGAGCTGCATGCAATTCTAGGGGGGGCTGCCACCACTACTCCACCCTTGACCATGGATTCCGAGGAGCGGGTAATCTCAGCCATGCCTGAGGATTCTGTGGACAGGGAAGATGAGGAGGAGGAGGATGAGCTTGCGGAGAGCACACAGCACTCCGTTCTCCCCAACAGCCAGGATCTTTTTCTCAGCCTGACTGAAGTAACCTCCCAACCCTCCCAAGGCGGTATTCAGACCATGAAGCCATGGAAGGGAACTCTGGTGAGTGTACCTTTGTAAATATAAAACTTGTTTTAAAAGCAAGCATTTTTTAATGATTGATTTGCCCTGAAAACTTGGGATACATTCGCGGCCAGTACAGCTACTGGAAAAGTCTATTAACGTGTCTGGGGATGGAGCGGAAATCCTCCAGGGACATCGCCATGAAGCTCTCCTAGAGGTATTCCAAAAGCCTTTGCGGAAGGTTTCTGGGCAGTGCAACCTTATTCCGTCCTCCATGGTAGGACACTTGACCACGCCATGCTAGTAGCAAGTAATCTGGTATCATTGCATGACAAAGCCTGGCAGTGTATGGTCCCAGTGTTTGCTGGCATTCAAGCAACATCCATTCTTTATCTCACTGTATTATCCTCAGGAGAGTGATATCGTTCATGGTAACCTGGTTGAAATACAGGTATTTAATTAAGGGGACAGAGGTGGCCGTTCCCTGGGCTGTTTGCCTGTGGCTGAAAATAAATCCTTCCCTGCAGTTAGCCAAGCGGTGTGGGAGGGGGGCATTGGCACTGAGCTTTTCGCTTTTGGCTAGTAGGGATCTCCCCTGATGCCAGCCACACAGTGGGGGGAGGGGTAAAGTGATCATCCCACAGAATTGGATGGGGGGGAGTTAGTTTGGTTTCTGCAGGGATCTTCCCTGATACCAGCCATGTGGTGGGGGAGGGATAAAGCGATCATCCCAGAGAATTGGATTGGTTTCTGCTGCTGTACATTAACAGGAAAACCGCAGCACTCAACGGGCTTTGCTTGGTATGGGAAAGGAGGGCGCTGCTTTTATGAAGGTTGCAGAAGCCGAAAGACAATGGCTTACCATGGCTGCATGCAAGCTGAATTCTGTTGCCCAAACCTGCATCTGTGATCTCTAACACCAAAGCCGCAGGCACTCAATATAAGATGCAAAATGCGACCTTGTACCGAAATCACATGTACTATGTAATGTGAATAGTGTTGTTCACCATGAAAGAGTATAAGCATTGTTCTGTAAAATGTATCTTTTAAAATACTTCTCTCCCTTTTTTCCCTCCCGCAGCTGCAAATTTTTCAAGCCTCCCTCCTCCATCCCGAAGGCTATCTTAGATAAGGCGGTGAAAAAAACGCACGCGAGACAAAATGTTCTTGGAAATCATGCAATCGACCCACGATGAAAGAGCTCATCTGAATGAGTGGAAGGACACAGTATCACAGTACAGGAAAGATGCCAGTGAACGTGAGGCTAAGAGGGATGAACGTGAGGCCAGGAGGGATGAACGTGAGGAGAGAAGGGATGCTCGAGATGAGAGGTGGTGGGATGCAACGCTGGGGCTGCTGCGTGAGCAAACGGATATGCTCCGGCATCTGGTGGAGCTTCAGGAATGGCAGCAGGATCACAGACTGCCGCTGCAGCCCCTGTATAACCGCCTTCCCCCCTCACCATGTTCCATAGCCGCCTCACCCAGACGTGTAAGAACGTGGGGGGGTGGAAAGGGAGAGGCTCCGTGCACCCTCCCACTCCACCCCAGTGGACAGCCCAAGCAAAAGGCTCTCATTATTTTGAACTTTTGAAGTGGCCTTTTCCTTCCTTCATATCCTCCTCCCAAACCCCACCCGGGCTACCTTGTCAGTTCTCTCCCTATGTTTATAATCAATTAATAAAGAATACATGATTTTTAGATGATAGTGACTTTATTTCCTTTGAAAGCAAGCTGTGATCGAAGGGGGGAGGGTGGGTTGCTTACAGCGAATGTGTCAATCAAGGGGGTGGGTTTTCACCAAGGAGAAACAAACAGAACTTTCACATCGTAGCCTGGCCAGTCATGAAACTGGTTTTCAAAGCTTCTCTGATGCGCAGCGCTTCCTGGTGTGCTCTTCTAATCGCCTTGGTGTCTGGCTGTGCGTAATCAGTGGCCAGGTGATTTGCCTCAACCTCCCACCCCCCCATAAACGTCTCCCCCCTACTTTCACAGAGATTGTGGAGCACACAGCAAGCAGCAATAACAATGGGAATATTGGTTTGGCTGAGGTCTGAGCGAGTCAGTAAAGTGCGCCAGTGACCCTTTCAACGTCCAAAGACACATTCTACCACCATTCTACACTTGCTCTGCCTGTGGTTGAACAGCTCCTGACTACTGTCCAGGCTGCCTGTGTATGGCTTCATGAGCCATGGCATTAAGGGGTAGGCTGGGTCCCCAAGAATAACTATAGGCATCTCAACATCTCCAACGGTTATTTTCTGGTCCGGGAAGTAAGTCCTTTGCTGCAGTCATTTAAACAGATTAGTGTTCCTGAAGATGCGAGCGTCATGAACCCTTCCTGGCCATCCCACGTTGATGTTGGTGAAACATCCCTTGTGATCCACCAGTGCTTGCAGCACCATTGAAAAGTACCCCTTGGGGTTTATGTACTGGCTGCCTTGGTGCTCCAGTGCCAAGATAGGGATATGGGTTCCATCTCTTGCCCCACCAGAGTTAGGGAATCCCATTGCAGCAAAGTCATCTACTATGATTTGCACATTTCCCAGAGTCACTACCTTTGGTAGTAGCAGCTCAGCGATTGCTTTGGCTACTTGCATGACAGCAGCCCCCACAGTAGATTTGCCCATTCCAAATTGATTACCGACTGACCGGTAGCTGTCTGGCATTGCAAGCTTCCACAGGGCTATCGCCACTCGCTTCTCAACTGTGAGGGCTGCTCTCATCTCGGTATTCTGGCACTTGAGGGCAGGAGAAAGCAAGTCACAAAGTTCCATGCAAGTGCCCTTATGCATGCGAAAGTTTCGCAGCCACTGGGAATCGTACCACACCTGCAACACTATTCGGTCCCACTGGTCTGTGCTTTTTTCCCGGGCCCAGAATCATCGCTCCACGGCTAGAACCTGCCCCATTAACAACGTGATCTCCAAAGCGCTGGGGCCTGCGGTTTGAGAGAATTCTGTGTCCATGTCCTCATCACTCTCGTCACTGTGCTGCAGTCGCCGCCTCTTCCTCGCCTGGTTTTGCAGGTTCTGGTTCAGCATAAACTGCACGATAGTGAGCAAGGTGTTTACAATGTTCATGACTGCTGTCTTGAGCTGAGCGGGCTCCATGCTTGCCGTGGTATGGTGTCTGCACAGTTCACCCAGGAAAAAAGGCATGAAACGGTTGTCTGCCATTGCTTTCCCGGAGGGAAGGGGAGGATGTACCCAGAACCACCAATGTTTTTGGCCCCATCAGGCATTGGGATCTCAACCCAGAATTCCAATGGGCGGGGGAGACTGCGTGAACTATGGGATAGCTACCCACAGTGCAACGCTCCGGAAGTCGACGCTAGCCTCGGTACATGGCCGCACACTGCCGAATTAATGTCCTTAGTGTGGCCGCATGCACTCGACTTTATACAATCGGTTGCCAAAAATCGAATTCTGTAAATTCGGAGTAATCCCGTAGTGTAGACATACCCTTAGTCTAGATCTAAGGCCAACCCTGCAATCACTTATCTGTATGTAGTTACATTTAAATCAGTGGCACTAAATTGGATAAGTGTTTACAAAATCACTGTAGATAGGAATTAGTTTTTGTTAGCAATATCCTTACCCATTTTAAGATGTATAAAACATGGAGTTCACTAGTTTTGCTTTTGAACTCTTAATCTGAAAGTGCTAGCAATGAAAAAAAATGTAGAAATGATTTTTCCGTAATATTTTTCACTAATCACTTTTAGTACTTGAAAAATAAAATCATTTGAAGTTGAGTAGTTTAAAACTTCTCAGTGGTGTGCTCTGTAAGTTTATTCTCTGAGTTTTCATGAGAATTTTTTTGACAGTACACCTCTTCAGCTAATAATTACAGTGGAGTTCATAAACATTACTGGAACAGTGTCCCAAAACATCAGCTGCAAAACATAATTTCTAAAGAACTGCTTAAATACATGGGCATTTAAAAAAAATCCAGGAGTATAAAATATTATTTTTTTAAAGTTGTCTAAAATAGATTATTTAAGAGAGTGAAACAGGCTGTGAATGGTTACACCCCGCCCCGCCCCCCCCCACCTCCTCCCCAAGAAAAGATCAAAACTGGTCATAAAAGGCTACAAGATTTAGGTTACAAGGAAGGATATGATCTCAACAAGTAAAAGATCAGAAATATCCCTACCCCCCCCCATATACAAAGTATCTTTCCCTCTTCTTTTATTCTTCAATAACTATAAAAATGGCATTAAGTAGAAGCAGTGGTAAATTTTTTGTAGTGGCTTCCAGATCAAAATTTCTCGTTTGGAAGTAAATTAAGAAAAAGAAAAGAAGAAAAAGTGTTTTGTAAGTGCCATCTATGCAAACCCAGCCTGAGATCTGAGAATCGAGCTCAGCTCTTTCAGACTTACATACTCACCAATGATAGACTCTGTCACTGGAATATAGAGAACGTAACAATTATTTTGGGAGTACGTGACCCAGAAGACATGGATGACACTAAGCTGGGGGGAGAGGTAGATATGCTGGAGGGTAGGGATAGGGTCCAGAGTGACCTGGACCTAGACCTGTGACCAAGACAAATTGGAAGGTTGGGCCAAAAGAAATCTGATGAGGTTCAAAAAGGTTGGAAGAATCCCATCCACTGCTACAGGCTGGGGAACCGACTGGCTAAGCAGCAGTTCTGCAGAAAAGGACCTAGGGATTACAGTGGACGAGAAGCTGGATATGAGTCAACAGTGTGCCCTTGTTGCCAAGAAGGCTAATGGTATATTGGGCTGCAGTAGTAGGAGCATTGCCAGCAGATCGAGGGAAATGATTATCCCCTCTATTCAGCACTGGTGAGGCCACATCTGGAGAGAGTCCAGTGAAGGGCAACAAAAATGATTACGGGGTGGGGCACATGACTTACGAGGAGAGGCTGAGGGAACTGTGCTTATTTAGTCTACAGAAGAGAAGTGTAAGGGGGGATTTGATCGCAGCCTTCAACTACCCAAAAGAGGATGGAGCTAGGCTGTTCTCAGTGGAGACAGATGACAGAACAAGAAGCAATGGTCTCGAGTTGCAGTGGGGGAGGTTTAGGCTGGATATTAGTAAACACTATTTCACTAGGAGGGTGGTGAAGCACTGCAATGGGTTACCTAGGAAGGTAGTGGAATCTCCATCCTTAGAGGTTTTTAAGGCCCGGCTTGACAAAGCCCTGGCTGGCGTGATTTAGTTGGGGTTGGTCCTGCTTTGAGCAGGGGGTTAGACTAGATGACCTCTTTAGGTCTCTTCCAACCTTAATCTTCTATGCTTCTATTAATAGAATTCAGCTTGCTCTCTGGTAGATGTGTCTGTTCAGCACTGCCAACATAACAGTCTTTGGTTGCACATCTGTATGTGGAGGGGTCCCAAATAAAGCCGTATTGCCATAGGAGGAGCACATGAGGAGAGAGATGCATAGCATTATGTTGCAGAAAAATATTATGGGTATCGGGCTATATAGATGAAACTGATTAGGAGAATGGGGTAAGGAGATTTTTTTTAAAAGGCCATTGTTGTTTTAAACCTGCTACCTAAGTTGCTAACCTATCCATCAGGCGTAAATAACTGAAAGTTTATAATGCTTTCAATATATGTCTTAAAAATTGTATTTTTTTTTTTAAATCTTACTTTGCACTATACAATCTTCTCCACCCCCAAATTATATAATTCATCCACCTACAGACCAGCTGCAGAGATGACAAGAAACTCACTCATTTTAGAGGAATTTAAAAACACGTCTTACTCTTCACACAAGTATTTCACTCGTGTAGTGAGGGGTTTTGCAGATTATTTTAATAAGACGTTTAAATTCTCACTTAAAAAATAAATCTCACTACTTGATATTGTCATGAGATGAGAGACCTACAATTATATTCTGTAGTTAGGGTACAAGTGTGTAGTCTTGAGATTTTACAATCAGTCACAAACTCTAATACTACAGTATCTCAATGAAGACAATGATGCCCAGTCTGGCACTCAAACATTTAGCTCTCCATCCTATACTGAGCTGTGTCCTTTGACTTCAAAGGGACTCTGTGTAGGTGCAGGGGTTTACCCGCAAGAAGTTCTTAAAAATCTCTCTTTCCTGACAACAAAATACAGGACCTTTATACCACACAGGCTCCCCAGCCCACTAACCCCTGTATACAGTGCTCTGAGGATAGATAGCCCGTGGGTTTCAGTTTCTGTCTTTTTCTTCCAATATTTGTAGTAGCAACTGCACGTGCCATTTTCTGATTCTTGGCTAGGTCTATTCTTCCTGTCTTGAATCTGTCCCCTTCTACCACAGTGTGTCTTCTGCAATGAGGTATCTTGACCCCTGACTTGGAACATTAGGAGTGGTACCCTCCTGCCTTTGTTATTGCAGCTGCTCAGCTAGACGTTTAACTTTGGGTCAGGTACACATTAGAGAAGGGTATTGGCTCTTAGGAATCCTCATTTTCATGTCAGAGAAAGAGAATTTCCTCTGGCCCCAAAGCACGCTGGGCACCTCAGACCCAGAGACAAATTATAAGTTGAGCAGCAGAAACAGGTGGAACATGAATCATTCCATGTACATTGCTAGAGGATGGCAGGATAGACTGGCTTCTTGTCCTCAAAGGGACTTAGTGAGAAGCAAGTCTGTCTTGCAAACTCCTTGATCAGAATAGGGAGAACAGGTCTGCCAGCCACTCGCTGAAGAGTCTCTGAAGAGGAAATGGGTTTAACCAGCTGCTGTCAGACACTCTGTGTATACTGGAATCCCCTACCACCACCACCCCTGATTATGTCACCATTTGAAGAACAGAAAATATAGAGCCACTGAACATGTTAGGATTCTGTGGAGAAAAGAAACGGAGACATTACCACAATGTGACTTATGAAGTAAAATTGTCTCTTGATGGCATTTTTATTTAGGTGTTTGAATAGTTCCAGAATAGCAGGATCACTAATATAAACAACACTGAACTCTAATAATAGATTGAATATAATTAGAATTTATACACATTTTTCCTGTGCTGTGCTTTATGGATTTGCATGATTTTGCAATATTGTAATAAAGCAATCTTTGCCCTAAATCCTCCTTTCTGTATATTTTGGATGAATGTATTTGTTTGAAAAAGCAAACAGAAAAAGGAGAAGGTGTTTCAGTGGTTAAATTCAATTCAATTTCATGACAGTTATTAGCTCAACAGCAGCTTGATGGATGGTGGGATGGAAACACAAGAAATAACTCAGAAATGATCATACCAATAACTTTAGGTCCTTTGGGCTGTACTCTGATATCCTTTTAGTTAAAAGTTATTGTGTAGTTTCTTTATGCTTTAAAAAAATTGTATTTCACTAACTATTAACTCAGACATTTTTTTAAAGAAAAGAAAAGCAAAACAAATCCAGGATACTAGAGAATGATATGGATCCACAAAATAATAATTATTCATGGAGAAGTGTAAGGCTTTTTCTAAAGGAACAGTTAAGATGACAAATCAGTTATATATTTAAAACATTTCTGGTTCTTGTTTCTAGAGGCAGAAAGAAATGTGTCTATATATATATGCAATAAACTTCAAGCCTAAAATTAGGCTCCTTAAATTATATTTAGGCACTTAAAAAAATTAAGGCACCAAAATATCCATATTTTGGTACCCAAATTTGAAAATTTTGGCCATGTGCTACATTTGTTGATCAGGTGCCTTCCAGCACTTCTGTGAAATAGAATAGAGTGTAAATAGAGCTGGTTGTAAATTTTCTGACCAAATAATTTTTTTCTGTCAGAAAATGCTGATCTATCAAAAGTGAAACATTTCACTGAAATGTATAGCCTCTGATAAAAATTATTTTCAAAAGAAAAATTGAAAAAAACATTCTGATGAGGTAAAAACATCCATTTTGACTGTTTCAGAATTGGACACTGATTTTCCATTTCAATTGTATTTTGTTATAAAATACATATAACATGACAATCCAAACTTTAACAATTTTAATTTTTGTCAAAACTAAACATTTCAACTGACCTGAAATGCAATTTGTTCAGAATTTTGGTTCATGGAAAATGTCTTTTTGTTGTTGTTTTCATTTAATTCCAAAACAGAAGAAATTTCAAAATAATGAAACCCTCACCAAAATGAAAAGTTCCCCCACAGCTCTACTAATAAACCTGCTCTGGAATGTACTCCAATATTCCAAATCTCTAAGCAGCATCAAATAGCAGCTGTTTTCTTTTAAGTCAGTGGTTTTCAAACTGGGATATGTATACGCCTAGGGGTACACGAGTTCTCGTCAGGCGATATGCAAGAAAAATCCTGCAATGGCAGACAATGCATTACAGGGCTTACAGGGCTACTTTTTGTTTTCATATGTATAGTATGACCCTATCTCAGATAGGGGTATGCAGTAGACTACATTATTTGGAAAGGAATACACAGCCTAAAAAGTTGAAAACCACTGTTCTAAGTCAACCTGTCACCAAAATTTCCATCTTGCTTCTCCAATTCACTTCTTCTGTCCCACCCACTCACTCCATTGCTATATGAAGGCCTAGGCTATGCAATATTCAGATGTAGATCAGGGGCAGCAGTATTTGACCCAGCAAGGCTAGACACAGACGCTTCATATCACTGGGAAGGGGAGCTTTCCTTTGCAGTGGACCACACTGCACTTGCTGTAAGATCCTAAGACACTGGAACTGAAAATTGTGACATTATGTATAGACAGGTTATTTTAAGTCATTTTTAGAGGTCTTTTATGGTTCCTTCTGAGAGACTTATGGTAACTAACACATCACTTTATGGGTTCCACTGGTACGTTTTGTGTAATAAAATGTGTGGAGTGGAAGAAGGTTTACATTGGCACTTGCTGTTGTGCTGACAAAAACTTTATACTCTTTCATTCCATATTACACACACACATGCATATGTATAGATATAGGGAAGAGGGAGATTTGAGTATTACAAACTGCAACGTTTTACTCTCGTATGGCATTTCATTCGCAATGTCCCTGCTGAAAAATATAAGAAATCACATCCAAACCACTTCATTTTTCAAAAGAATTTCAGTTACTCTAGAATACTTTGATGTCATAATATCTGTGACAGGCTCACTGTGCTTCCCCAGCAGAAGGAGCAGAAGGTCTGAAGCAGCAAGTCTCTCTTTCTTTTTGATTATTCCAAGTGTTATATTGAAATAACTTCTATGCAAAGTGAACATTGAAAAGCTGTCATCCAAGCTCAGTTTTCTGGAGAATTCATAAAAACTTCAAATGTCACCATTGTGGTTTTATTGCTGTGACCAGAGACCGTTATTAATAAATTAACAACCTTCTTATAACAAGTTAAATCTGTTTGGTTCCTAAAAACTTTTCCCCTCCCACCAGATATTCATTAATACCCCAAAAAGCAATCTCCTATTTTCCCTTTCCCATACCCCAGCAAAATCATTATTTTAAGCTGTATTTTTCCCCTCCAGTTGTTAGATTTCTTTAACATTTGAGATGAGGTGAAGGACTTTTCTCATGCTGGGTGAAAGGGAAGAGACAGATGACTCACCTGTTTTAGGCCCTCCCCAGTTGACACAGTAGATTATATATGGCATTTGTTGCTATACAGTGAGCCACAGACCTGACAATAATTTATTAGCAGATTTGGGTGTTGTCTGGAGAGGTTGCAATATTTTGTCTCTCTTGTCTGAGTTGGAATTAAAATTTCTTCTGATGGCAATGTCCCTTTAGTGTATGTTCTTTTATGTCAGTGAGCCTTAAATCATGAACCATGAGATCAAATATCTTTTTTGCCTGACCTCATTTTCTCCTTTCACGGATGTGTTTTTCTTTGAGTATAAACCTCCTCAGGGCACTTTACAGCTTTTCTTTGCTTAACCTCAAGTGTCTTAGCCTTATATGTGAGATTGTCTCTCCCCCCAACACAACCCCCCCTTCTCCCCGTGTTATGGAATTGTACTGTTTCTTTTAGTACCCTCCATGGTAAAATGTTCTATTTCCGCATTTTCTGGATTCAGAAGTCATCAAAGTTACACTTTATTTGTAGTTTAGTTCCTTACTTAAAAGCATGTCCTCAGAATTACAAAAGGTATTGCTGGATAGCAAACTCTGACTCAGCATTCCAATTTCCTGATTTTTTTTTCCTTAAAAGATTCAGGAGAAACCCTCTCTTGTTTGCTTTGTTTGGAAAATCAAAGTTTGTTCTTTTCCCTGTCTCAAGGACACACCATCTATCACTTGATCCAAGTCCATATCAGATGATGTGTTTGAAAATACTAGAACATTTTTTTTTCCGTTTTTCTCCTTCTTCCCTGTCCCTTCTCTCAAGGGAATCCTGCTTTCCAAGGGTAACACAAGCATATACAGCCTGTTCCTTTCAGTGGCTCTTTCAGCAGGCTACTAAACTGTCTGCAAAGGGATTTCTGGAAATCACAGCTGCCCAGAAGGAGCAAGAGAGATTCAAAATTTGAATTTTCAAAGTGGACACTGAACTGTTCATCTAAAACATGTGCAGTCACACATGTACCCTCTATTATTTGCATGCCCAAATTAAATGTGCACATTCTAAGTGATTTTATGTCCACATACTCAGTTCCTTTAGAAACTCACAGCTTTAGAAAACCAGGGGGAAAATGTCAGCTGTTCTGTTACTTGTGTTCCATCTCTGATGTTTTGACTCTAATATTCCTTGGTGAGGAAAAAGGGAATACTTTTAGCCTTATGCCACAATGATGCAATCAGCTAGTTGAATAATTGTTCTTTGATTTAGGCATGATAACTTTCACTACTACGTAAAGGCCAGTGAAAATAAGAGACACATGAAATCTGGAAAAGGGCAATATAAAATTTTTGGAAATGGGCCAAACTAAGCTGCTTCACACCATCAACCTCTTCACATTTGAATCCAAATTAAAATCAAATTTAGAAAGAGCCTAAATTAAAAAAGCTCACTTAATTCCTTCAATTTGCAAAACTATTCCATTCCATTAGGCAACTAATTTCTACCTGTCAGATAGAGAATGAAAGTGGTCCCTCTCAGGAGGAAACTTTTACTTGTAGTAATTAGGTATGGGGAACCTGGGAAGATGCCTATGCTTTAATAGTTGCCTGTGCTTAATTCTCAGAGCTCATCAACTCATGAGTAGATGCAATTGAAGTGTCAGCTTCAATGGTTTCATGCTACTGAAAGATAAAATGAGGTTACATATTTCATAATTAAATAACAAATTTACTTTAATTTTTATTAGTGAATCATGAAAGGTTACCATTGTGAAATCCAATTGTATAAATCTCTTTTGTTGATCTATCATTTTAAGAAGCTTTTAGAAACAATATAAAGAGGTCTTGATATCAATTAGAAGATAAGAGCCAGGAAAGTGCAAGTAATGAACAACATCAAGACAATAATAAACAACACAGAGCTAAAAGAACCATACAGACAAAATAAAATTGCTTCTCTTGCAATTCCCCTTGGATTGCACCTCCATTTATCTGTTTACTTCTTCCCTAAAAGCCTGTACTGTACTAGATGAGGAAAAAAACAAATGTACAATTTGCCACAGAAAATGAAACACTGCACTTGTCACTTAAAACCACTTTTCACTTTGCTTCCTAAAACTCTGTGCAATTTTTAAAAAATGAATCCTGAAAGAGGAAAAACATGCTCATCAGTACTCATGTCTTCATGTTTAAAGTTGTTTTTTTTCCTTTTTTTTAAAACATACGGACAATCCATTGCTGAAGCAGTTAGAGGGGGTTAAAATTATCTTTTGATGTTCAGCTGACTGTCTTTTTCTTTTACACTCAGATATATATTATTCCATTGGGGGTAGAGGGTCGAAAGGAGTGAGCTATGTTTCTGAATTACACTGTTTCATTGACTTTCAATATATTATATCACATTTATTGGAAACTGGTTTTGTTTAAAAATGCTGTGTGGTCTTTTTTATGAAGAATAATTCCATGTCATTGGATTCCCAGGTAGGAATTATGTGCATTATGGGAAGGATTGGCTTTATTTGGTGCCTTGCATCAATAATATTTCCATTTTCCAAAAAAGTAGCTGTTAAAATGGCTATGAATCCCTCTCGATGTGAACATGAACCTTTCAAAGGTTTAAGTATAAAAAGCTCTGAAAATCTAAGTTGTTTAAGCAAACAAAAGCCACTTCTAACTGTTTCAATACAAGAAGAACAGCAATTCTTCGTATTCCTGCAGAGTTTATTAAATTGCATAATTATCTTGGAAATAAGTTGATATGAGAAGAATACACACACTGAGAATTCCACAGCTTGGTTTCAAGAAGAGCATATTTGGAAAATAACAACCTTTTATTTTACATTTTCTATAATGCTCAGAGGATATTTTGTTAACATTTTGAAATTTGTTGCATCGGTAGGGGGTTATGATCCCAAAGCATTACATTAGCATAGCTAACACTGTGACATGCAGCCGGGGAAGTAATGGGCTTGCTTTGAATTTGTCAGTAAGAAATAATTGAAATAAGTGTTTTTATTAGAGGGAGCAAATCTCAAAAGGTTCTGTTCAGATTTGCAACACTAGAGTGGATGTTTATCTAAAGATTATCTGAACTCTTGAGCCTCACATATTGGTGGAGATGGGTTCAAGAGGCCGTTCTGACTACATCTCAATGGTACAAGGACACAACCCAGCAGTCAGGGTTTTGCTTTTTGTTTTAGATTTGCATGGTCTAGGAATATAGATTGTTATACTTGTGCAAGTTGCCCTTGCATGTTTGTGGAATTATGCTGTTATAACAATAATAATTAATAAACTTCCTCACCCTTAAATTATTTCCCTGCTTGTAAAATAAAATGAAAAATAAAACTGAAAAACAAGCAAACCACAGGATCAACATTGCTCCATTACCCAGCAGGGCATTCACATTCCCACCTTTCAACAGTGTCCAAATTTGCATAGGAGCACAGAGGAAACCTTCTTGATTTCATGTTGTTTTGGGTATGGATTGCAAATCTGCTCCCCATTATGTCTTCTGGAATATCTTGTCCCCCGAACAACCTTCTCCCACTTGGGAACCCTGTGGGATCTCTCTTATCACTTCCTTCCCCATTTCTCTCCCCACTAGCACCAGAGCTCTTTGAGGTACTGTAGCAAGGTGGTAACCCCACTCCGGTCCAGAGGGGGCTGTGGCTGGAGAAAGCAGCTTTTAGGCTGAGCTGATTGGGGGAAGTGGCTGCAGCTGGGGCCACGCCCCAAACTAGGGTTACCATATTTAGTGCCTCCGAAAGGAGAACACTCCACGGGGCCGTGGCCCTGCCCCCCGCCCTGCCCACGCCCCCCGCCCCAACTCCGCCCCCTCCCCTGCTTCCCGCGAACATTTAAGTCGCAGGAAGCCTGAAGCAGGTAAGGGAGGGTGTGGGGGGAGGAGGCACAGCCCAAGCCGGCCCCCCCAGCGTTTCTAGCTTGGGTCGGGCCCTGGGGTGCCGGCCCCCGGCCGACCACCCCCGGACCGCCCAGCACTGCGGTCCCCGGCCCGGCCCCCGGGCCCCCGGCCGAGCACCCCCAGCACCGCACCGCCGGTCCCCAGCCCGTCCCCCGGCACCGCCGGCCCGTCCCCCGAGCCCCCGGCCCGGCCCGTCCCCCGAGCCCCTGGCCCATCCCCCGGCCCGGCACCACCGGCCCGGCCCCGGAGCCCCGGCCCGGCCCCGCTCCGCCGGCCTGGCCCGGCCCCGGAGCCCCCGGCCCGGCCCGGCCCCGCTCCGATTTTCCCGGACATGTCCGGCTTTTTGGGATTTCCCCCTGGACGGGGATTTGGAGCCCAAAAAGCCGGACATGTCCGGGAAAATCCGGACGTATGGTAACCCTACCCAAACAGACTCAGCTGGCCCTATAAAGGCCAGGGCAGCTAGAAGCTCAGGAGTCTCTCACTGTCCTTAGAGAGAGAAGGGCCTGGCTGCAGCAAGTTAGAGATAGTGTACCTGAGTGGAACAGGGCTGGGGACAGGCTGAAGAGCTGGGGAGCTCCAGCCTGGATAGCCCCAGGCTGTGGCCTAGTGGAAGGCCAAGGGGTACTGGGGGTTGCAGAGGGCAGCCCAGGGCTAGGCCAAGGCAGCAGGTCCAAACCTCCCTTGCCAGTGAAGAGTGGCCTATATTGCAGTCTGCCCCAGGGAGCAGGAGCTAGTTGGTGAGTGGCAGTGGCCTAGAGCTAAGGCAAGGTGGGGATAGTGGATGGGGGTTCCCCTGGGAGGGGAGACCTAGCGTGTGGGTACTGCCAGGGGGCAGCACCCAGAGCAAGGGGCACCGCGGTCCTGAGAGGGACATGGGAGCCGAGAAGGACAGGACAGGCGGATCACCGGCCTGCAGAGGGCGCTCCAGAGGCTGGAGAGCTAATTCCCTGAACGACCAGCAGGAGGCACTGCAGGGGTGAGTCTGCTCCTCTACAGGTACTAAGGGTTGTTCTGGGCTTGGAGTCTGATGTCCCAGGAGGAAAAAAATAAAACACAAATTGCTCCATGCCCCAGGCTGAAAGATGGAAAATAAGTCACCTGAGGCAGCACATTCATTTTTCAGAAGTTGGTGTGATAGAAGAGGAATGCCTCTAGAGCTGATTGAAAAAACATCTCTTATATACAATATCTATTATGTTTTTACCTTATAGAAACCAAACATTTTGATGATTCAAAATCAAAGCTTTTCTGAACTGGTACATAGACAATTGTAAAATTGTGACTTTGTTCTGATTTGGAATAAAAGCAAATTTTAAAATGTTGGAATTTCCTGCAGAATAGAAAGTCTGTTTTCTGATCAGCTCTAGAACTCTCCATCCAAAGATCCTTGCTCAGGGGCCTATGTAACTCGGGGATGGGGCAAGTGCCTGGAAAGGGATAAAGAGAACTCCTTATATCCATCTGACCAAGGACATCTTATCTCAGTACCTAATCTTCCTTGTTGTCACCTATTGTGGGCCAATTGGACTACACCCCCAACCAGTCAGTGGGCTACAATAGGAGAATCCCCACTCCAACAGGGATTTTCGGGGAGGAAAGGAGAAGGGATTCTGTCCCTTTTACTATACAGAGAGTTCCAAATCAGAACAATGTCACAATTTTGAAATTGTCCATGTAACCGAGTCAGATGTCCCTTCCTTTGTATGTTTGAGAGTTGTAGGCAGGTCTTTCTCACCTTTGAAATTTGTCTCCCTCACTTGGTCAGACAGACTCAAGAGTGCTATCCTTGAGGATATGTTGCACAGTTGATCTGCTTGTGCAGACTGTTCCTGAGGAGGTGGTGTGAATAATGTGAAATATGGAGGGTAAGAGGGAGGATGATATAGGTGTAGTGCATGTGTAAATAGTCACACATAGTCAGAACTAAGGATTATATATATTACACAAGTGGGCCCAAGATTTTATTTTAGGACTGTTCCTTGGTCGTGTAGATGCCGCTCTCACTTCTGCGATGCCACTGCAGCTCTGTAATGAGCACCTTTGTACTCAAGGTTGTAATTAACTTTTTCTAATAGACCTCTGATAGATCTAGCTAACTGCATAAAAATATATTTCTGGTTAATATTTCTCATGTGTGATGCTTTGCTTTTTAAAGTTAATTGGCCATGGATTTGGGGAGATATAAAAGTTTGACAAATGTACTTGCTGACTTTTGGAAAATGTCCTAACTACTCTCATATTTCCAAAGTGTCTTGGACCACTAGCTACATTATGTAACAACATCCCACCTCTGTGAGATCTAGTATTTCTCCATATTTTGGGGGGATGATTTTACAGAATATTTAGTTATTTGTTTATACAAAGTGGAATACCTTCAACAGGGGAGATTGAGTGCCTTGCCCTATGATAGCCTCTATAACCTAATGGTTCAGGCACTCATCTGCGAGTGGGTAGCCACAAGTTCAAATCCCTTTGCCAATTAACATTCTACAAAAAGTAGAACAGGAGAGATGGAGAGCTCCTCCCTAGAATACTCCATATCCCAGTGGTTAGGGCAGTTTGCTGAGAGCAGGGGAAAGCTTAGTTCATATCTCTTATCCACATCAAGCAGTGGGGAGAATTGAACCAGTCTCACCCATATCCTGGGTTAGTGCCTCAACCAGAGGTACACATACCCCTAGGGATATGCAGAGGTCTTCCAGGGGGTACATCAACTCATCTAGATATTTGCCTGGTTTTAGAACAGGCCACATAAAAAGCACTAGCAAAGTCAGTACAAACTAAAATTTCACACAGACAATGACTTGTTTATATTGCGCTCTATATTATACACTGAAATGTAAGTACAATATTTATATCCCAACAGTTTGGGAAGGGACAAATGGGGAAAGGGAGTTTGCAGCTGGTAAGAGAGGTTAAAAAAACCAAGTTATGATCCAGAATAAGCATGGCCTAAGTCAGACAAGGTGACTCATAGATTTCTGTTGGGAACCAAGAGTGATGAAGGAGAAGACACAGCCCATGTGGTGGATGTACTGTAGCTTCATTCAGAAGCTGCTTTGTTTATTGAGTCCTTCAATGTGCATAAGCTTCCAGAATTTAAACTCAAAAGTCGCTCATTTGGTATACTCCTAGTTTTGTTTTGTTTGGGTGGGAGGAAGGAGGCGTTTGGTTGGATGGTATGAGGTAATGCAGAGTACATATACCCTATGGTACTATAAGTACACCCCAGATGATACAATGGAAAGGTGATCCTTTTACCCTTGTTTAATACATAACTAAGTTTTAATTAAATCTGAAGAGAGAGGGTAAATGTACCTGAAAACTGATAGTTTGCTCCCCATCCAGTTCACATAGTATGTCCTGATACGGAACTGCAACATGCCGAAATGTCCTGATCATATAAAAGAATCCCTCACAGTAGAAAGTTATGCAACTATCAGTCATCAAATATTTCTAACTGGTAAAAAACAATAAGGAGTGCGGTGGCACCTTAAAGACTAACAGATTTATTTGGGCATAAGCTTTCGTGGGTAAAAAATACCCACTTCTTCAGATGCATGGAGTGAAAATTACAAATGCAGGCATTATTATACTGACACATGAAGAGAAGGGAGTTACTTCGCAAGTGGAGAAGCAGTGTTGACAGGGCCAATTCAATCAGGGTGGATGTGGTCCACTCCCAATAATTGATGAGGAGGTGTCAATTCCAGGAGAGGAAAAGTTGCTTTTTGTCGTGAGCCAGCCACTCCCAGTCCCTATTCAAGCACTAACCCGGGAACCAATCCCTGTAACAAATCTTGTTGCCTCTCTGTCCCCATATCTACTCTAGGACACCATCAGAGGACCCAACCACATCAGCCACACCATCAGGGACTCATTCACCTGCACATCTACTAATGTGATATGTGCCAGCAATGCTCCTCTGCCATGTATGTTGCCCAAACCAGACAGTCTCTATGTAAAAAGAATAAATGGACACAAATCAGACATCAGGAATGGTAACATACAAAAGCCAGTAGGAGACTATTTCAGTCTTCCTGGACATTCTATAACAGATTTAAAAGTAGACATACTTGAACAAAAAACTTCAGAAACAGACTTCAAAGAGAAACTGCAGAACTAAAATTTATTTGCAAATTTAACACCATTAATTTGGGCTTGAATAGGGACTGGGAGTGGCTGGCTCACTACAAAAGCAACTGTCCCTCTCCTGGAATTGACACCTCCTCATCAATTATTGGAATGAACTACATCCACCCTGATTGAATTGGGCCTGTCAACACTGGTTCTCCACTTGTGAGGTAACTCCCTTCTCTTCATGTGTCAGTATAATAATGCTTGCATTTGTAATCTTCACTCTATGCATCTGAAGAAGTGGGTTTTTTACCCACGAAAGCTTATGCCCAAATAAATCTGTTAGTCTTTGAGGTGCCACTGCACTCCTTGTTGTTTTTGTGGATACACACTAACACAGCTATCCCCAATATCTAACTGGTAAAATACATATTAATATTATGGTTTATTTTGGTTGCCTTGGCCTAGCTTTGTGGATCTGTTTGTGTCAGGAGACATATTTTGTTTTTCTCCTTTCTGCTTTTATTCCCCTCTTTCCATCCCATCTCTCTGTTATCTCTGAAACCTTTTTGGCACTCTTGCAATACATGTCATCTCTAAATATATCAGATCCAATTTTTTAAAAAAACATTCCTGATGTCTTTGTTTATTTTTCAGGCAATACCTCATATTCCCTAGGGTGTTCTTTTTCTCATATTCATGCATGCTTGATAGTTTCCTTTGCTACAGTCTTCCCTCCTCTCATTTTAGTTGCTTCATGGTTAGCACATTGAGCTATTTGTTTTAAACACCATACACAGAATTGTACAAGCTACATCCATGTGGATTTCATAACTAGTATGTTCTAGCATGATATCTAGGACTATAATTGTCGAGTGGTGTCGTATTATTATTCTGTGTCAAGTATGAATGTGATCATCCCCTCACCATTTTGCCCAATCTTTTTAAATAGAAATTCTAATATCAACTTGTTTACAGATTTTGGAGACACAAGGTATAAAATATCTTTTATATTCCCTCACCCCATCTTGTCTCTCTAATATCCTGGGACTGACACAAATACAACTACACTGCTTACAAACATTGGACATTCATAATAGCCACTACCACATTGTCTAGGTTATTTTATGCACAAACTGAGTCACTTTACCTCTCACTAGGGATTCTTAAACCAGCTAATCCTTTCCCATCACCTGACTCTCATTCCTGAGTTCCAAAACCACTTCCTTTTGCTGTGGCTTACGCCTAGTGCTTCATTCCCCAGCACCATCCCTCCCGCTGCCTGGCAATCACCTTCCAACTTCTTCCCAGTGCTCAAGTCCCTTCTTCGCTTCCACTGCTTGGTTCCTTCCCACCTCTTTAACCTTGGTCCAAATCTCCTTGTTGGTCCCTCTTACTGCAGAGCCAAGTCCTCTACCAATGTCCTGGCACCATTTCCTCCATGCAATGCTCAGTCACCCTCCATAAAAACTACAAGGGTCCAAATTTATATCACTATCAAAAAGTGATTGTGTACAACTTATTCTTTAAAAAAGAAGAATCAACCACATTTCTCATGCCATGACTAAAGCTAACTGGATGAAATTTCTGATGAAAAATCGAAATGAAATTTCACAACAGTTTTTTTTGTGATATGAGTCATCCCCATTTGGTATTCCATTTCATGCCCTATTGCGGTATGATTACTCCACAGTGTGAAGTGATGGATTGCAGGATGAGTTCAGACAATATATCTAACCTGCAGCTTCTGGAGGCCCGTGGGTCATGGGGACTGTAGTGAGTCGGTGTGGCTCCCCGCGGCCCCGGAAGGGGAAGAGCCCATCCGAAGGCCGGAGTGGGCGGAGCTAGGGAATTCTGAGCCCGCCCCTCAGAGGGTCAGGCGGCGACCCGGAAGTATAAAACCGGGTCTTCAGAACTCAGTCTGGCCCCAGCAGCAGGAGAGAACAGACGTCTCCAGCCTAGCTTGGGGCTGGGAAACCTCCGTGGCCCGGAGTGACCGCCAGGAGGCGCTGGGCCTGCCCTGGGCCCGCTATCCAGAGGAGCCGCCGGGCCTGCCCAGCGGAGGAGGAGGAGCTCCCGGACTTGCCAAATCATCCCTGGCCGGACGAACCCCCCACCTCGACCTGGACTGGTCACCCCCAGGCCAAGTGGCATGAGAATTCCCCAGAGTCCCTCTAGGAGTCCGACAGGAGCCCCCTCCCATGGAGGTCGTCCTGACCTCGGGCCCTGCTTCCGTTGTGGGAAATCGGGTGACTTGCAATGGGACTCACCAACATGGACTGTAGCTTTGGTCAGGTCTGTGCAGGGGACGCCAGAGCCCGACTACCACAGGCTCCCAAGATAATGATCCCGGTCGTTGTCGGTGACTACTCCACCCAGGCCCTGATCGACTCAGGCTGCGGCCAGACACTGGTTCACCAGGCATTGGGACCCCAGGCGAACCCCCCCCACACTTGGGGACAATCCACCTGCAGTGTATCCATGGGGACGTCCGGCTGTATCCTACTGCCTGGGTCAGGTTAACTGTGGCTGGCGTCACCCGCCGAATAGTTGTTGGATTAGTCCCTCGACTGGCGTACCCAGTGATCCTGGGGCGGGATTGGCCTGCCTTTGAGGAAATCCTCCGATCAACCCCGGCCTTGAAGGGAGAGTCTCAGGGGGCCCTACTCGGGGAGGAGCCTGGGACCCCCGAACCCGAATCAGGAACCGAAGAAGCCGACAACTCCTGGTCTGAGCCTGAGGTGGAGCCCCGCCTCCAGACTGATTTCTGTCATGACCAGAGAGCGGACCCAACCCTTAGCGAGGCCTATGAACAACTGGCGGCAGTCGATGGGACCATCATTGACCCCCCCCAACGGACGACCCAGTGGCCCCCCTTTGAACTACGCTGGGACCATCTTTATCGGGTGGACCGTGACCCCCGCACGAAGGAGCCCCAAACGCAGCTGCTGGTACCGCGGTGTCACCGGCGCACTGTGATGAAGCTGGCACATGACATCCCGGCTGCTGGACATCTGGGCCAGGAGAAGACCCTTGCCAGGATTCTAACGCGGTTCTTCTGGCCCGGTGTTCACCAGGAGGTGAGGAACTATTGTAGCTCCTGTCCGGAGTGCCAGGTAGCAGCTCCGCAACGGGTACCCAGGGCACCCCCGATCCCCATGCCTGTAATGGAAACCCCCTTTGAACGGGTGGCCATGGACCTGGTGGACCCCCTCCCAAGAAGTGCATCGAGGTTCCAATATGTCCTGGTCATTGTGGACTACACCACCCGTTTCCCCGAGGCCATTCTGTTACGGAGCACCACGGCCCAGACCATCGCCGGAGAATTGGTGAAGGTCTTCGCTCGGGTGGGTTTGCCCCGTGAAATCCTCATGGATCAAGGAATGAATTTCATCTCCCGCTTGTTGCAGCAGGTCTGCAAGCTCCTGGGGGGTCAAACAATTACGGACCTCCGTCTACCACCCGCAGACAGACGGGCTGGTAGAACGATTTAACCAGACCCTCAAAGAAATGTTGCGGAAGTTTCCCCAGGAAGAACTGCACCGGTGGGACCAGTTGCTCCCTCCCCTGCTATTAGCCATCCGCGAGGTACACCAGTCTTCCACCAAGTTCTCCCCATTTGAACTGCTGTACGGGCGCCATCCACGAGGCCTGTTGGATTAATGTGAGAAACCTGGGAGCAGTCCCCATCTCCAAGCCAGGGCCTCCTGCAATATGTCCTGCAGCTGCAGGAGCACTTTGCTCAGGCTGGGGCCCTGGCCCGTGAAAACCTAAAGGCCGCCCAGGCCAGGCAGGAACGGACTTATAACCAGGAGGCGCAGGTACGTGACTTTGAACCCGGTGACCGGGTCCTGCTCCTCCTGCCCTCAAGCAAGTCCAGGCTACTGGCCCGTTGGCAGGGGCCCTACGAGGTAGCTCAGAAGGTGGGGCCCATCACCTACAAGATCCGCCAGCCCAACCGGCGCAAGCAGACGCAGCGCTACCATGTAAACTTGTTAAAGCCATGGCGGGAGCAGGAGGGCCTGCTGATCAATCCTTACCCGCCAGAACCGGAGCTCGGCCCCCACACATGCCGGACTGAGGAACCCGCTGCTCCCCTGCTCAGCGACACTCTTACAGAGGAGCAGCGTAAGCAGGCCAAGTGTCTCCTACAGGCGTTCCCTGGAACCTTCACAGCCCTACCTGAATACACGACCCTGGTCTATCACTTGGTCCAGACTGAACCAGGGAAGGTAATCCAAGAAACGACCAGACCACTGCCATACCAGATGCGCCAGGAAGTGGAGGAAGAAGTACAGGCCATGCTGGCCTTGAGGGTCATCGAGCCATCTCCAAGTGAGTGGCGTAGCCCGGTGGTCCTGGTACCCAAGCCTGACGGCACTCGACCACTTTTGTATAGACTTCTGATGGGTGAATGCCATCTCACGCTTCGATGCCTATCCAATGCCCCGGGTGGACAAGTTGCTGGGCCGGCTAGGCGAGGGCCAGTTCATCACCACCCTTGACATCAGTAAGGGGTATTGGCAGATCCCACTCAACGACCCATCTAAGGAAAAAACCACGTTCGCTACACCTACCGGACTGTACCAGTTCACCCGGATGCCCTTGGACTCCATGGGGCCCCAGCAACATTCCAGTGGCTAATGGGCCGCCTCCTCCGGCCCCACCAAGACTATGCGGCAGCCTACCTGGATGATGTCGTGATCTATAGCCGGAATTGGGAAGACCACCTGGAATGGGTGGCGGTGGTCCTGAGAACCCTGCGACAGGCGGGGCTGACAGCCAACCCGAAGAAGTGTTGGATTGGATGGCAGGAGACCACATACTTGGGGTACACTATAGGGAGAGGATGAGTGAAGCCCCTGGTCGGGAAAGTACAAGCCCTGGCCACTTGCCTGACTCCCACCATGAAACGCCAAGTCTGACAGTTCCTGGGACTCGTCGGGTACTATCGACGATTCATCCCCCAGTTTGCATCCATAGCAGCTCCCTTAACCGGGCTGTTGACAAAGAACAGCCCCTGGCAGGTGCGGTGATCCCCAGATTGTGAAAACGCCTTCCGGACACTTCAAACATGTCTTTGCCAGGAGCCGGTCCTATACAGCCCAGACTTCCACCGAGGGTTCATCCTGCAGACAGATGGCTCAGAGGTAGGGCTGGGGGCCGTCCTATCCCAAGAGATTGATGGAGCAGATCACCCGGTTCTATACCTGAGCCGAAAATTGTTCCCCAATTAAAGGAACTTCGGCATGGTCAAGAAAGAGGCACTCACCATCAAATGGGCCTGTGACGCCCTACAATATTACCTCCTGGGCGCACCATTCACGCTAGTCACGGACCATGCTCCCCTCCGATGGTGGCTGAGGATGAAGAACAATAACCGATTGTTGCGGTGGTATCTGGCCTTACAACCCTACGCTTTTGCCATCCAGCATAGGACCAGTAAGGAACATGCCAATGCAGACTTCCTGTCCCGCCTAGGGGGGACGGATGGGTCTGTCCCCAAAGACCGGGAGCCAGACTTGAGGGTGTGTGTGTGTAGTGAGTCGGTGTGGCTCCCCACCACCCCGGAAGGGGAAGAGCCCATCCGGAGGCCGGAGTGGGCGGAACTAGGGAGTTCTGAGCCCGCCTCTCAGAGGGTCAGGCAGTGACCCGGAAGTATAAAACCGGGCCCTCAGAACTCAGTCTGGCCCCAGCAGCCGGAGAGAACAGATGTTTCCAGCCTAGCTCGGGGCTGGGAAACCTCCGCGGCCCGGAGTGACCGCCAAGAGGCGCCAAGCCTGCCCTGCGCCTGCTACCCCAAGGAGCTCCCGGACTTGCCAAACCATCCCTGGCCAGACGAACCCATGGTCCAGGATCCCCCCGAGGCCGACGCCAGCAACCAGGTAGGCCCAGAGTGGGAGTCTGGAAGTAGCCCGGGGGCAGCCGACCCCAGTCTGGCTGCAGCACTGCCAGAGCCGATGTCAGTGTGTTGCGGCAAGGATCCCCACTGATGAAGCAGCGGGTCTTCTGCTGCTGCTGCTGCTAGGGCTCCGGGCTGGGATGCAGTGGAGTGGGAAGGCCTGTGTCCCCCCTGCCACCCAACCTGTGGGTGGCAGTCTCCCCGTCTCCCAGGCCTATTACTGTGGCTCAGCCCTGCCTGAGGGCCTGAGCCCTGACCTAACGCTGGTGCCCGCCCTGAGCCAGGGTCGGGCTTCCTGTATCTTTCAGGACAGCAAGGGCTGCCAGGCCAGACCCTGCAGCTAGACAAAGCACTCAAGCCCCAGCAGGTAGTGAGTCGGTGTGGCTCCCCGCCGCCCCGGAGCAGGTCGAGCCCCGGCCAACTCCTGTACAGGGACCATGTCACCAAGGAGTGGTTGCAGTCTAGGTGTGATATGTACTGCTCATGTTCCAGTGCTACATCATATGGAGAATAAGCAGAGTTGTGTTAGTTGAGAGCTCTGTGGTAACAGAAGCTTGAGCTCCCTGAGGAATCTGTACATTTCTTCTTTAACTGCTGACTTTAGTGGGACACTTAACAGTTTCCTCACACCTGTGGTCTAGGAAAACTCCATCTGCTTTTCCTCTCTCTCTCTCTCTCTCTTCACAAGCACACATCTATCTGTTGGACATATTAGCCATCCTGCCCATTTTCCCAGAGGCCTGAAACCTCAAACTGACCTCATATGCAGACAGCTGCAGCAGCACAGGAGCCAGCAAACAAAGCTGTAAACAGGGGAGTTTGAGTGGGAGTTGGCAAGGGGAGTTTGGTGGGAAGACTAAGAGGCAGGCAAAGGAACAGACAGGCTAGTGAAGGGAGTGTGTGGTGTTCTAGCAGTGTTTTAATGCTCGTTAGGGGTTTGTTTTGCTGTGGGTGGTGGTGTTCTAATTTGGTTTGTGTTTCCCGGATTTACAGGATTTAGGTGGGAAGACTATGACAGATACAGAGGCAGCAATGGTAGTGACCCAACCAGTGGAAGACACAATGAAGATGATTGGATGTGGAACCTGCAACATGTACATGATCCTAGAGGGGGTACCTGAAAAGAATTTCGTCTGCATGAAGTGCCGCCTGATAGAGCTGATAGAAAAGATCTGAGGATTGGAGATGCAGGTGGAAACTCTGGTTGAATTTAGAAGTTTGGGTTGGGTTTGGGTTTGAGCGGATGATGGAGCAAAGACATGAGGAGTCAGAAGGGAAAAGCTCAGACTTGCAGATGGAAGCAGGACCAAAGAACTCTGAGGGGGAGACTGCTGGCTGAGGAAAGTGGACAGTGGAAGCATGTGACTAAGAACCAAGCAGAGGAAAAGACGATCTAGTGAAGGAGAAATAGAGCTCAGGAACAGGTTTGCAGAGTTGGAAAATGAAGAAGGGGCACAGCAGGTGGTCGTTGAAGGTAAGAGGGCAAAGAAGAAGAGAAGAGCAGCTAGTCCTATAGGAAGAGGGGAAGAGTCAATGGAGATGACAACACCAAATATGAGTCCCAGGAGAATACGAGATGGGTTGTGGAGGTTTGCAAGAGAGAATAGGAATCAAGAAGACTTGCAGCCAGAGGGAACAGGGGATAGAATGGAGAATCGCACCGTCACCAGGAAAAGGCAGATCTACGTGATTGGGGACTCCTTACTGAGAAGAATAGACAGGCCTGTAACCAGAGCTGATCCAGAGAACAGAAGGGTGTGCTGTCTGCCGGGTGATAAGATACGGGATGTGGACCTGAGGCTGAAGAGGATCCTAATGGGAGTGGGAAAGAATCCACTGATTGTCCTTCATGTGGGAACAAATGATACGGCTAGATTCTGGCTGGAATGTATCAAGGGAGACTATGCCAGGCTAGGGAAGATGCTTAAGGAAATTGAGGCTCAGGTGATCTTCAGTGGGATTCTGCCTGTTCCTAGAGAAGGGCAACAAAGGTGTGACAAGATTATGACGATCAATAGATGGCTCAGGCAGTGGTGCTCTAAGGAGGGCTTTGGGATGTATGGCCACTGGGAGACATTCATGGACAGAGGACTGTTCTCTCGGGATGGCCTTCACCTGACTAGGGAGGGAAATAGACTTCTAGGATGGAGGCTGGCACAACTGATTAAGAGAGCTTTAAACTAGGAATTGGGGGGAGATTTTTGGGAGAAGTCCAGGTAATCTCCATCCCGGCTTTTAATATTGAGAGGGAAGGAAATGAAGTAAGAAAGGTGAGGGTAGGAGAATGGACAGAAGGAGGAAGGGTAGTGTGGATACCAGTCTAATAGGTGATACTGGCAGTAGAATGTCTGGGCCTAATTGGGCAAAGAATGTGAGCAAAGCCAAACAGCAAAAATTAAGATGTTTATACACCAGTGTGAGGAGCCTAAGTAACAATGGTGGAACTAGAGTTACTGGTGCAGGAAGTGAAACCAGATATTATAGGGATAACAGAAACATGGTGGAATAGTAGTCATGACTGGAGTACAGGTATCGAAGGGTATGTGCTGCTTAGGAAAGAAAGAAAGGCAAAGGTGGTGGAGTAGCATTGTATATCAAGGATGAGGTAGACTGTAAAGAAATAAGAAGGGATGAAATGGATAAGACAGAGTCTGTCTGGGCAAAAATCACATTGGAGAAGAAAGCTACTAAAGTCTTCCTGGGATAGTGCTTGGGGTGTGCTATAGACCACCCGGATCTGATTTGGTTATGGATAGAGACCTCTTTAATGTTTTTAATGAAGTAAATACCAATGGGAGTTGTGTGACCATGGGAGACTTTAACTTCCCAGATATAGACTGGAGGACAAGTGCAGTAATAATAATAGGGCTCAGATTTTCCTGGATGCGATAGCTGATGGGTTCCTTCACCAAGTAGTTGCTGAACCAACAAATGAGGATGCCATTTTAGATTTGGTTTTGGCGAGTAGTGAGGACCTCATAGAAGAAATGATTGTAAGGGACAACCTTGGTTCGAGTGATCATGAGCTAATTCGGTTTAAACTAAATGGAAGGATAAACAAAAATAGATCTGTATCAAAGGGGTATTTAGTCTGGATTTGTAAAAGCAGCAAAGAGTCCTGTGGTATCTTATAGACTGGCAGACTTATTGGAGCATGAGCTTTCACCCACGAAAGTTCATGCTCCAATATGTCTGTTAGTCTGTAAAGTGCCACAGGACTCTTTGCTGCAAAAATAGATCTGTGACTAAGCCCTTTTGAAATCAAAAACCCAACTTTAAAAAAATTAAGGAAATCACTTAGGGAAGTGGATTGGACTGAAGAACTTGTGGATCTAAAGGCGGAGGAGGCCTGGAATTACTTCAAGTCAAAGTTGCAGAAACTATCAGAAGCTTGCATTCCAAGAAAGGGAAAAAAATTCATAGGCAGGAATTGTAGACTAAGCTGGATGAGCAAGCATCTCAGAGGTGATTAAGAAAAAGCAGAAGGGAGTGATCAGCAAGGAAAGCTACTTTATTGAGGTCAGAACATGTAGGGATATAGTGAGACAGGCCAAAAGCCATGTAAAGTTGGACCTTGCAAAGGGAATTAAAACCAATAGTAAAAGAATCTACTAAGAATCCCCTATATAAATAAGAAGAAAACAAAGAAAGAAGTGGGACCACTAAACACTGAGGATGGAATGGAGGTTAAGGATAATCTAGGCATGGCCCAATATCTAAACAAATATTTTGCCTCAGTCTTTAATGAGGCTAATGAGGAGCTTAGGGATACTGGGAGGATAACAAATGGCAATAAGGATATGGAGGTAGATATTACCACATCTGAGGTAGAAGCCAAACTTGAACAGCTTAATGGGACTAAATCGGGGGGGCCAGATAATCTTCATCCAAGATTATTAAAGGAACTGGCATATGAAATTGCAAGCCCATTAGCAAGAATTTTTAATGAATCTGTACACTCAGGGGTTGTACCATATGACTAGAAGATTGCTAACATACTTCCTATTTTTAAGAAAGGGGAAAAAAGTGATCTGGATAACTACAGGCCTGTCAGTTTGACATCTGTAGTATGCAAGGTCTTGGAAAAAATTTGAAGGAGAAAGTAGTTAAGGACATTGAGGTCAATGGTAATTGGGACAAAATACAACATGGCTTTACAAAAGGTAGATCATGCCAAACCAACCTGATCTCCTTCTTTGAGAAGGTAACAGATTTTTTAAACAAAGGAAATGCAGTGGATCTAATCTACCTCGATTTCAGTAAGGCATTTGATACGGTTCCACGTGGGGAATTATTAGCTAAATTGGAAAAGATGGGGATCAATATGAAAATTGAAAGGTGGATAACGAACTGGTTAAAGGGGAGACTACAACGGGTCATACTGAAAGGTGAACTGTCAGGCTGGAGGGAGGTTACTAGTGGAGTCCCTTAGAGATCAGTTTTGGGACCAATCTTATTTAATCTTTTTATTACTGACCTTGGCACAAAAAGTGGGAATGTGCTAATAAAGTTTACGGATGACACAAAGCTGGGAGGTATTGCCAATACCAAGAAGGACCGGGATATCATACAGGAAGATCTGGATGACCTTGTAAACTGGAGTAATAGTAATAGGATGAAATTTAATAGTGAAAAGTGCAAGGTCATACATTTAGGGATTAATAACAAGAATTTTTGTTATAAGCTGGGGAACATGAGTTGGAAGTAATAGAGGAGGAGAAGGACCTTGGAGTATTGGTTGATCACAGAATGACTATGAGCTGCCAATGTGATATGGCCGTGAAAAAAGCTAATGCGGTCTTGGGATGCATCAGGCGAGGTATTTCCAGTATAGATAAGGAGGTGTTAGTACCGTTATACAAGGCACTGCTGAGACCTCATCTGGCATACTGTGTGCAGTTCTGGTCTCCCATGTTTAAGAAGGATGAATTCTAACTGGAACAGGTACAGAGAAGGGCTACTAGGATGATCTGAGGAATGGAAAACCTGTTTTATGAAAGGAGACTCAAAGAGCTTGGCTTGTTTAGCCTAACCAAAAGAAGGCTGAGGGGAGATATGATTGTTCTCTATAAATATATCAGAGGAATAAATACCAGGGAGGAAGAGGAATTATTTAAACTCAGTACCAATGTGGACACAAGAACAAATGGATATAAACTGGCCATTAGGAAGTTTAGAATTGAAATTAGATGAAGGCTTCTAACCATCAGAGGAGTGAAGTTCCAGAACAGCTTTCCAAGGGGAGCAGAGGGGGCAAAAGACATATCTGGCTTCAAGACTAAGCTTGATACATTTATGGAGGGGCTGGTATGATGGGATAGCCTAATTTTGGCAATTAATTGGTCTTTGACTATTAGTGGTAAATATGCCCAATGGCCTGTGATGGGATGTTGGATGGGGTGAGATCTGAGTTACTGCAGAGAATTCTTTCCTGGGTGTCTGGCTGATGAGTCTTGCCCACATGCTCAGGGTTTAACTGATTGGCATATTTGGAAGGAATTTTCCTCTAGGGCAGATTGGCAGAGGCCCTGGGAGGTTTTTGCCTTCCTCTGCAGTGTGGGGCATGGGTCACTTGCTGGAAGATTCTCTGCACCTTAAAGTCTTTAAACCATGATTTGAGGACTTCAAAGGCTCAGACATAGGTTTGATACAGGAGTGGGTGGGTGAGATTCTGTGGCCTGCATTGTGCAGGAGTAGGGTTACCATACGTCCGGATTTTCCCAGACATGTCCGGCTTTTTGTAATCAAACCGCCGTCCGGGGGGAATTGCCAAAAAGCTGAACATGTCCGGGAAAATGCCGGCATTACTGAAGTGGCTGGGGAGGAGAGTGTTTGTTCCTTCATTCCCCAGGGGACATGTTTGTGTGTCTGCATTTTCAGAGGAGTTGCGGGGAGGATCGGAACTTTCAACAGGACGCAGGTCTGGGGAGATGGCATATGATCATGGGAAAGCCAGGCGTGGGCAAAGGCAGAGATCGTGTATGCTCTGCTCGCCGGGACCTGGCTTGTCCAATTCCTCTGCACCTTTGGCACCAGCGGAGCCAAGATAACGTGCCGCACCTGCCTGGCCCTGGGGAAGCTGCCTCAGCCGCAGTGGGGATTATTATGTCGGGTGGCCGGGCCGCGGGAGAAGAGGCGAGGTGGTTCCTGGCGGGGAAGTTCTCTCCCAGCCAGGAGAAACCGACCAGCCAGCCCGACCCCAGCGCATCCCCAGCATGCTCTGCTGGCCCCGGCCTGCCCCGAGCTCCCCCCCGCGGGACTGCGCCCGTCCTGCCGGGCCGGCGAGGCGAAGAGCGGACTCCGGCAGGGTGTGCGCCCCGCGGCAGCCGGCTGAGATGGAGCCAGGCGGAGCGGAGGAGAGCCAGGGGGGTCCCAGCGGAGCGGGACCAGCAGGGCAGGGAGGCGGCAGCAGCATCCCCCGAGCAGCCGCAGGGCAAAGCCACCCGCTTCAGGCTGGAGGAGCTGAAGCTGATCAGCAGCACCTTCGCGCTGACTGGGGACTCGGCGCACAACCAAGCCATGGTGCACTGGTCGGGCCACAACAGCAGCGTGAGTAGACCCAGCGCCGCGGCAGGGGGCAGGATGCAGACCGGGGGGTGCTGCAGCGCCGGGTCTTGGGCAACGTGCAGAAAGCGGGGCTGGGCTGGTGGATCGGGCTGGTCTCTGGCCCTTCGCATCGGGTGTCACTCGGCAGCTTGCAGCCGGGCAAAAGTGCTCCCAGTGCCTTTCTGCTGCAGCAAAAGTTTTCTTCCCCCAGCCCCAACAGCACTCTGGTTGCTCTTAACTGGGTGAGGCCACCGGGAGGTTTGGAGAGAGGGCAGGGGTGTGACTGGAGAGGAGAGAGCAGTATCCTCCGGGCTCCGGCTGCGCTGGGGAAGCGCCCGGCTGGGGGCACAGGGTCTGGAGGTCTGGGGGCTGCCCGGTCAACCGTGAAGCCGGTAGTGCTCAGGCAGCTGTTTTGCATGGCCGGGAGGGAGGAGGAATGCGGGGTGCTCAGAGGAGGGGGTGGAGTTGGGACGGGGCCAGGTGGGGAAGGGGCGGAGCCGGGGCAGGGGAAGGGGCAGAGCCAGGACCCGTGGAGTATCCTCTTTTTTTTTTTTTTTATGCTTAAATATGGTAACTCTATGCAGGAGGTCAGACTAGACGATCATAATGGGCCCTTCTGACCTTAAAGTCTATGATTCTATGATTAGGAGTTTGGGGTACACTGCTTGCCAAGGTTACAGATGGAGTATTGTGCCTTAAAGCCTGTGGGTCCTATCGAATGGCTTTATAAAGACCCCCAGATTTATTTTAAATCAACTCTAATGGACTACAAAAATGCACAAAACAAATTAGATCAGAAATTCCGGATAAAAGTATAAATTAAAAACACTGAAGGTAATGAAGCTAATTTAGAACACTAGATAACTGAGTATCCATCACTCATTAGTATATACATATTCTATAATATTTTATTTCCATGTTGAGCTTCATATGCTCAAATGCTTTCTTGCTCTTGTCTGGAGCTTAGCCCTAAAGTATTCTGATTCCCAAGTGACATCATTGTTCCCATATTGATAGCTGGGGGATAAACTATATCTAATTTTCTTTTGTAGTCTTGGCCTAGATTTAGACAAACTTTTACTATTAGCAATGCCAGTTATGGAACAATCTTATTATAATGCAGCATAGAATACAACAAGTTACACTGTATGATCCTTGTGATTCATGTGTTTTCCAAATCAAATAAATGGAAAAGCCATGGACTGCTGCAATTCAAACAAGAGGTTTGCCAGGCTGTTTCATGGAGGATACTGTAGGTCAGTAGTACATTGATTCAGAGGACAGTCATTTATTATATCCATCATTTCTGCCACTATCTAACCACATGTCTCAAATGTATAATAAATACAGCCTCTGGCTGGACTTAATCACTATATTTTAAAGGCTATAAGTACTTGATTTTAGCTTTGGTCTAAATCATGAGCAATAAGCTAGAAGTAGTATGTGAGACAAGGGAAATATATGGCAAGAATTTGAACTTAACCTAAATGAGTTATTTGAAGCATGAACATTTTCATTTATTAATAACATTTATATTTGATTAGTGGTGAATGCTATTGAACTCTGAAAAAATTGAAAGTGACCTGTAGATATTTTTCACACTGCATGTGCTTATGCCTATTAAAAAGCAGAGCTCTGCTTGAGAAATTGCGTTATTATAATCAGATCTGCATGTTGTCTATATTTTAAGTCGAGTGAGACTCCTGTATTGTTAATGAATTAATGCTCTTACAAATCTGGTTTGTGCTTTTAAGCCATTGCTTAAACAGAGAAAAAGAATGTGGGATTCTATTGTTTTGTTTTAACATAGTGTTTTGCCTGTCATAGTAAGTAAATTTAATCTGCATTATTAGTAACTGTCAACAGCATACTTTGAGCAGAAGGCAAATACAGCAGGTGGTAAAAAAGAGGAGATGGCTGAAAGCAGAGAAGCAAAACAAATGATTGCCAGGAAGTGCTAATCTAGTTATGCATAAATTTAAGATAAATTAAAATGCATGCAAAGCTTCTGCTGAAGGTGAATGCTTGACAGAAAAGGAGATAAATTGACCAATTGTTGTTATAAGACCATTTGTCAGAGAGCTAAAGTGCTAAAACCCTTTATAATCCTCTAATTGCTTTGATGCAACTTTTATAAACTTGACCCACCAGACATTTTGAACCTCAGCAGTGACTGACGCTGAGGCAATGAACTTGTGGTATACAAGACCACTGCTTTGTTTACTAACACTTCATATAGGTGACCCTTTTGACTTACTGTTTCTAAATTTGGCCCCATTGGGTGATCACCACTAAACTCTTTATAATTGCCTTTCCAAGTAACTATCATTTACCAAAGTATCCCTTATATTCAATATAGAGAATATTGAAAACACCACAGTAAAGCTCTGAATATACACCGGCAAAATTGTAAAAGTGTCCATTGAATATTTTAAAGTACCCAACATAACAATTATTTTGGAGACTTCATAGAGAAGGGGTGAGGTCTGGGGGAAATATAGTACCCATCTTTAAAAAGGGGAACAAAGAGGACCTGGGGAATTACAGAAAAGTCAGCCTAACTTCAGTACTTGGAAAGATACTGGAACTAATTATGAAACAGTCAGTTTGTAAACATCAGGAGGATAACAGAGTGATAAGTAACCACTAACATGGATTTGTCATGAACAAAACAAGCCAGACCAACCTAATTTCCTTCTTTGACAGGGTTACTGGGTTAGTGGGTGGGGGGAAAAGTATAGATGATATATCTTGATTTTAATAAGACTTTTGATAGCATCCCACATAACATTCTCAGAAGCAAACTTGGAAAATATGGTCTAGATGAAATTCATATAAGGTGGGTGCCCAATTGGTTGAAAAACTATACTCAAAAGAGGACTTACCAATGGTATCAAAGTGGGAGAATATATCTAGTGGGGTCTTGCACAGTCTATCCTAGGTTCAGTACCTTTCAAAATTTTTATTCATGTCTTGTATAATGGGGTGGAGATTATGCTTATCAAATTTGCAGATAACACCAAACTGGGAGGGGTTGCAAGCACTTTGGAGGAGAGAATTAGAATTCAAAATGACTTTGAAAAATTGGAGTAGTGATCTGAAATCAAAAAGATGAAACATAATGGAGACAAATGCAAAGTATTTCATTTAGGAAGGAAAAATCAAATGTACAAATACAAAATGGGGAATAAATGGTTAGGAAGCATTACTGCTGAAAAAAATCTGGGAGTTATAGTGGGTCATAAAATGAATATGAACTAACAATGTGATGCAGTTGTGGAAAAAATGTAATGTCATTTGGGGGCTATATTAATAGGAGTGTCATATTTAAAACATGGGAGGTAATTGTCCTGGTTTACTCAGCACTGGTGAGTTCTGATCTGAGCATTGTGTCCAGTTTTGGGTGTCTCACTTTAAACTTTTGTTACCGTCCTCTAGACTCTTTCCAATTTTCCACATCTTTCTTAAAGATCTGGGTATGTTTAGTATTGAGAAAAGAAGTCTGAAGGGGGTCTTGATAAGTTTTCAAATATGTTAAGGGCTGTTATAAAGATGATGGTGATCAATTGTTCTCAGTGTCCACTGAAGGTAGGAGTAGTAGTAATGGGGGCTAATCTGCAGCAAGGGAGATTTGGGTTATAAATTAGGAAAAACTTTCCAACTATAAGGATAGTTAAGTTCTGGAATAAGTTAACCAGGAATATTGTGGAATCCCCATTGTTGAAGGATTTTAAGAACAGATTGTAAAAACACTTGTCAGGGATGGTTTAGGTATAATTCTGCCTCAGCAATGGGAGTTGGACTACATGACCTCTTGAGATTCCTTCTAGTCCTACATTTCTATAATAACTTGCTTCTCAGTGTGGAATATGGAAAAGAAAACATTACAAGTAGGACTGTGCAAGGAAAAGGGAAGGAGAGATGGATTTTTCTTTTTTACTTTCTGTGTTTGATATGTACGTGTTTGGAGAGGTGGGTCACCCTAGGCATCTGTCTCCCCATTAGACCATAGAAATGGGAATTATTCCAAGGCTGCCCATATATTCCTAGATAAACTGATTTAAGGTGGAAGACATGAAGGATTTCACTCATCTCTCTCTCTGCTGTCACCTATCCCTAACACTGTATTTTAATCTTTCAGCAGCCAGCAAGGAGGAGCAGGTGCCTTTGAAATATTTGGGCTAGCTATATAACCACTAATGATGGTGAATCGGGGAGGGCAGATTGATAGATTTCTATCTGGGAGGATAGAAAGCTGCTACCTAGATATCTTATCTAGTCACAATAAAGGTGATATCTTCTTGTTTTGTAAAACTTTCCGGAAATGGTTTGGTCCAATTATTTTAATACCCAAACAAATGCCTTCTGATATAGATTTCAGACTTAACATTATGCGAATGGAAGCTTAAGAGCTGAGAATTTCTTCATTCCTAAAAGGATATGTTTCCTTGGAATTGCACCCTTCCATCTGCCAGCCAAGAAGAGAGCATCTTCAAGGCTCAGCTGGACCTGGATCTTCTGAAAGATACTTGGATGTAATAGCTACAAACCACCTAGGTGTCCTGGCCACGCATTAGATATCATATACCATTTGGTCAATAGTGAACTGTTAAACTTTTTTTTTTTAAAACTGATGTACAAAAGCAATAGCACAGGGAGTTTGAATAACTGGGAATGTAAGCCCCGGAGAACTCATAATGTTCCATGGGGCTTTAGCTAAGTTCTTCTCTGAAGTTTCATACCTTCAAAACTTAGAATCTTAGCTTCTGCCCTGCAATACTTAGGAACTTTACAAGTTTCAGACCAACTTAACTCTCTCCAGCACAGGGCAGATGTAAAGGAGGGTGCAGAACAGCCCTAAGTAGTAAGGAGATGCAAGACTTAGGGCTGTTCTGCACCCTACTGCTCAGACACCCTACTGCAAATACTTCTGGCCAGCAAACCCAGTTGCTCTAGCTGCCAGTGGGAGCTGCTGGTTCTATTAGCAGCATAGCTGAGGTGAAGCAGCTTCTGAGGAATTTAGCCAAACTTCTAAGAAAAGGAGTTACAGAGAAACTCCACAGGAGCTCTGCAACATGCAGGGAAGCTTGTGTTGAAATACCGTAGCGTAATTAAGTCAACTGGGGCATAATGCTTCAGGTTGTTAGAACAAAGTCCTATATGAAGTCAATCTTCTATTATGCTGTTTAGTTGTTTTCCTCTTTAGAGAATTCAACAGAACTGATGGCCACAGAGCCATGTCAGCACCATAATTGTCTTTTTCTCCCTATGATGTCGGCATTAGTTACATTTTTGAATTTCCAGTATAAGCATTTCATAATAATGTCTTAGTAAGCTGAATAGCATTATTTGAGGACTGAAAAAGAAACGCTTTGATCCTATTGGGCTTCTCATATCAACTTAACAAAGCTTACCCTCAAGAGTTTTAATTATGAAGAGACTTCATGCTATTTGAACATAAACTTTGCAATAGCTCTGGTTAAACAAAAATCTTTGCTTTCTACTTTCCTTCTGATGTAAACTATTCACGAATGCCTCTAGTAATGTAGTGTACATGTAGTTGATAGTTGCATAGTGAGAGCTGTGCATACGTTTTCTGATTTCACTCTGATTCAACAGCAAGAAGTAAAATTTTGCTCTTGTGAGTGATTCCCTTCACATTTTAATGTTTAGATATTTTGGATCTATTCCTATGTTCAAAAATGTAGATACAATATTAGGGATTTAAAACTCCACACATCCTGCCAAGGATATTTGACCTTGCAGAGTGGGTTTTATTAGAACACACTGAGTTCTTGTAATTTAAAAAATTCTTAACCACTCTTTGCAATTTATTGCTAATGGGCTGGAAATGAATACACAGAGAAATAAGCTACCATTGTTTTTGATTATTTTCATCTGTTGAAAAGCATTGCTTTTTGCTGACCTGATTTTGTATATATTTCCTTATGCAGCCTGTTGTCAGACTGTAGGATTCACTGCCAAGGAGGTGGTGGAAACAAAAATGTGGATGGATTAAGAAAAAAAAAATCTAAATAGCTTTATGACCTTGAACAATATTTATGGATAAGCAAAGGAAGCTGATAAAAATAATTAAGTCTCACATTTCAGAGAGTAAGATCTACCTGTAGGTGTTAAGAAAGAAATAATGGTTATACATAAATGATGTAAAACTTTGCAGAAGAATGCATTAAGTGCTATGCAGGGTGAGGATTCACCTTCCTTTAGAGGGAGGAGTCAAGACTGGATGATTAAACATGGTATGGCAACTACAGTTGTGTGTTCCCATGTGAGCATGGAAACCTCATGCACAAGTCTTAACATCAGGAAAGTCTTAAGTGACTGGGGGGAAGTGAATAATAAGATATCTGAAGAAAAGGATGAAAATTAGATCTGGACACAAAATAGAAAACAAATATCATTAATATTTGGTAAGATTTTTGTTTTACACTGAAATTTTCTTTTTGTTGACTTTTTTCTGTCAGCTCTGCTGGAAAATTATAGCTAACTCACTTCTCCAGGAGCTCTGTTGTGGACATTCCAGCTTCCTCATTGTGGACACTGCAAGAGCTCTACAGAGTTTTGGTTGCACAGCCATAGATGCCATTTTCTATCCAGAATGTAGTAGGCACACAGTTAAATGGTTTGCACCCTGGCTCTCTGAGAGACTGCCTGTCCTGACATTTCCAGCATAAACTGCCAAAGCAGTGGTGTTAGCTGGGAATTCCCTGCTAATATCATCTAATCCATAGCCTACTGAAGTCAATGTAAATCTTTCCTATAACTTCAATTGGTTTTGGATCAGGCCCATATTCTCTTGATGCAGTAATGTGGGGGCCCTGAGTAGGACATTTTTCAGCGGTGGACTCTTCATTTTAATAAACAAGTATCAATGGAAATTTGTAAAGAAACTTCTTGGAATTTACTTCTTTATGGATCTTTTCTTGTGGACTTGTACTATATCAAGATCATTCGATCAGAACACAATACATTCAATCCACTAAGGGTTACTTAAATTAAGCATCCCCCTATAATTAACATAAAACTATGCTGACTTTATTACTTACTTTATCACTAAGTAGCCTGTACATGAACACTTCTAAGCTGTTACAGTGTGTAACTTTATGCACTTTATCCTTACAGTTAACAAGGCTAGAAATATAAATTATAGAATTCATGCCATCAATATAATCTTATTGAAACAGAGTATGACAAACGCATAACAAATAGCATGGCACTTTTTAATTAGAATTTGTTATAAGACCATTATATATTTAGTGCTCTGTGGGGTGAGGATTCATCATTTGACACATCACTTCAGGTGTGTGAGGCACAGGATCCAAAAATTTGGATGCAGGCTTCCTGTGTCTGGTAAGACACATGCCTGGTGTTGTAAAGGCAGCTGGAAGACTAAAGGAGTAAACCAGCTGAGTTTGCCAATGGAGGAAGGCAGGAGGTAGGGGTGTGTGTGTGTGTGTGTGTGATTTTTGTTTGTCTGTTTTGTTTTCCCCTTTCCTTATCTTGCAAGTACTCTACAAAGAAGAACCCACAATGAGAAGAAAATGGCATGTCATCAACATCATTCCTAGCTCTTCCTCTGACACCACCTGGTGGGTACCCCAGCCAGACAAGCATCCTGACACTGGAGACTTCCATCCAGGCCCAGGTTTTCACTTGCTGATGGAAGCTGGGCAGGGGGAAACACTCAACAGGAGAGTTTTCTGTTGGTGGAGTCCCTCAGGTAAGAGAAGCAGGTAAGAGATCTGCAAAAGAAGGTGGCTTGTTGACATAGCATCTGGAAGCACAAGAACTTCAGAGACAGGATGGACATGGAAACATCTGGGACAGAGACTGCTAACCAGTGACAGCAGCACCAAGAAAGGAAGGAATACTGGTTGCCCTATGGACAGAAGAGTGGCTGCTGGCCACCTTGAGCAGTAGACAGTGCTCTATTTACCACCCAGCTCCTCTGCCCATAGCAGTCAAAAACAGGTATGCTCTACTAGCAACAGTAGGTGACGAGCAGACCCAATGGCTGAGAAGGAGGAGCCTCCTGCCTTCATGGCTGGGAGGCTTACAGCCCACTGTACCCAGGAATAGGGGGCATAAAGTGCTGGTGGTCAGGGAGTCCATTCTGAGGGGGATGGAGGAATCCATCTGCCAACCTTACATGATGTCCTTGGAGATGTGCTGCTTGCCTGGATCCCACATCTGAGAAGTTACTGAGGCTCATCCATCCCTCTGACAACTACCCCAGGCAGGCATTAATGATACTGCCAGATATGACCATGAGCAGATCAACACTGACTACACGGGGCTCTGGGAGGGAGGGGAAGGAGTCAGGGTTGGGTTCTTGTCCATACTCCTGTTTGAGGGTAAAGGCTGAGGCAGGAACACATGCATCTTGGAAATGAATACATGGCTTTGCAGATGGTGTTGACAGGAGGCCTTCATCTTCATAGAATCATAGGGTTGTGTGGAGGAAAAATAGTCTCTAAGGTCTAAACTTTGGTCAAGTGAACTGTTTGTGTGGCCTGGAGGAAGGAGAAAAGCGGGGGGGGGGGGAGTAAAAGGAGAAGGGTAGACAGAAATCATAAAAGCAAAACTAACTGTAGAAATTATAAAAGTAGAATTAACCTTTGTAACAGACTATGATTAATAGATGTCAGGTGACAGAGCAAGAAACCGCAAAGGGCAAAACTAAGGAAAACTTGTTTTGCTTTATTCCTAATATGGATGTAAAACTTTAAGGAAGTATATGTAATTTTTGTCATTTTATCCTATATAATCTCTCACATTTTATCTGTCAGGGGGTTTGGCTGCCTTGGCTGACTCCCCCATGCGTGCAAGTTTGATCAATAAAGGAGCCTCAGGCTGCCTGATCCAAAATCAACAGTGTGGATAATTTTCCACAACCGTTGGAAGGGACCTCAGGAGGTCACCTAGTCCATCCCCCTGCTCAAAGCAGGACTAATCCCCAGACAGATTTTTTGCCATGGACCCCTAAATGGCGTCCCCCTCAAGGATTGAACTCACAATCCTGGGTTTAGGAGGCCAGTGCTCAAACCACTGAGCTATCTCTCACCCACAGGATGGTATATCAGGAAGGAGATCTGCTGGGAAGAGATGGGGGTCACTTGACCAAGAAGGGGAAGAGCATTTTCCCGCAAAGACTCACCAAACTATTGAGGCGGGTTTTAAACTAAGTTCAAAAGGGGCAGGTGACAAATCCTACAACTAAGCATAAAAAGGTGACCTTAACAGAAGGTTAGCTTTTTGGGGTGGGGCATGGAAAATTACAAAAGGGTCATAGGAGCAACAAGAGGGAAATCAGTGGGGGAATCTGTTCTATATCTTAGATATCTATACACAAATGCAAAGAGTATGTGAAATAAACAGAAATAACTGGAAGTATTAGTACATTAGCTAAATTATAACATAATTGGTGTCACAGAGACTGGGTGGGATAAATATCATGAATATAGGCATAGTGAGGTATAGCTAGTTCATGAAAGATGGTGGGGGCGAAGGGAAGAGTGGTGTATTATACATTGACAGTGCTCTGTTCTGAGGTTCATAGGGAGGTGAAAGATGGACAAGCTGAAAGTCTCTGGGTAAAGATAAAAGGGGAAATATTGAAGGGACATCATGGTAGGGATCTGTAAAGATCACCAAATCAAAAAGGGGGATGAGGCATTTCTAGAACAAATAGCAGAAATATCCAAAACACAAGACCTGGTAGCAATGGGCAGACATCTCTTGGAAAAGTAATACTGTGAAACAAACAAACAAAAAATTTCCAGTAAATTCTTGGAATATATTGGGAACAAGTTTTTGTTTCAGAAAGTAGAGGAAGTAACTAGAGGACAGCCATTTTAAACTTGATTCTGGCCAACAGGGAGGAATTGATTGCAAATGCGAAGGTGAAAGGCAATTTGGGTGAAAGTGATCATGAAATGATGATTTCATTATTCTAAGGAAAGGAAGGGGTGAGAGCAATAGAATAAGGACAATGGACTTCAAAAAAGAAAACCTTCATAAAATTCAGAGAACTGATAAGATCTGATAAGAAAATCTAAGGGATAAAGGAGTTCAAGAGCTGGCAGTTTCTCAAGGAAACACTGTTAAAAGCAAACATGCAAATTACTCAGATGAGTAGGAAAGATAGGAAGAATAGTAAGAGTCCAATATGGCTCCATCAGGAGCTCTTTAATTATCTGAAAATTGAAAGGGAATTATGCAGAAAGTGGAAACCTGGAGAAATTGCTATGGAGGAGTATAAAAGAATAGCGCCAGCATGTAGAGACAAAATCAGAAAGACTAAGGCACATAGAGTTACACTTCGGAAGGGACATAAGGCAGTAAGAAAAGATTCTTTATAACATTAGGAGAAAGAGAAGATTAGTGCAGGTCCACTACTTAACGGAGAAGGAGAGCTAATAACAGATCACATCAAGACAAATGATGTGTTTAATGCATCTTTTGCTTCACTCTTCACTAAAAATGTTAATGGTGATCAGCTACTCAACTCAATTAATATTAACAAGGGGGGAGGAATGAAAGCCAAAATAAGGAAAGAACAGATTAAAGAAAATTTAGGTAAGTTAGATGTATTCCAGTCACCAAGGCCAATGAAGTTCATGTGAGGATACTTAAGGAACTAATTGAAGGAATTTCTGAACCATTAGCAATTATCTTCAAGAACTTATGGAGGATGGATGAAGTTCCATAGGACTGGAGAAGGGCAAACACAGTACTTATCTTCAAAACGGGAACAAAGAAGACCTGGAGAATTATACTCAAACAAATTATTCAACTATGAATTTGTAAGCAAGTAGAGGACAATCAGGTTACAAGGAATAACCAACAAAGAAAGGAAGCCATTTTTCAGTGACTGGGGCACCCCTTTTTTTTTAATTGGCTAATTCACAAATAGTTTTGTATTGCCTGAAACTGCATTTTTATTTATGAATAAACTATTTGCCCCCCAAAATTCCATTGGGTATAGTCAGGAATACACATGAATATTACCTGGTACTCAGGATTATGTAGGAACAGGTTCTCCAAGAATATTTCTCCGCTCGTATGCTGGTTTTTTTCATTGCCAAGCTTATAGGAAAGTACTGATAAGAAATCCAGGACTTCATTGTAAATGATCAGGCATATGGTTGGAAGAACCAACAAAATATCAAATGTTCCAATTTCTGATAAGCCTTTCTTGATCATGAAAGTGTTTATAGTTCCCAATGAGACTGGGTATCTGTGCTGCTACCTACAAAGAAAAGAACATCTTTTATTGACTAAGAACTAAAAACAAATAGTTAAAAGTGGGTGAAGTGCTTAAAATGAGTAATCTGACTGTAGTCAGAGGACATGTGCAGGATCAAACTCTAAGCTTGTAGCTATATATTTGAAGGCCTTTTTTAGGCATACCATTCACCTATCCTCATACAGCAAGAATGTACAAAGGGAATCACTTAATTCACAGAATCATAGAAGTCTAGGGGTGGAAGGGAAATTGAAAAGTAATCAAGTTCAGCACCCTACGCTGTGGCAACACCAAGTAAACGTAGATCATCCCTGACAGGTGTCTGTTCAATCAGTTCTGAACCTCCAATTAGGGGGATTCCGCAACCTCCCTTGGAAGCCTGTTCCAGAGCTTACCTACCCTCATAGTTAGAAAGTTTTTCCTAATATCTAACCTAAATCTCCCTTGCTAGAGATTAAGCCCATTACTTCTTGTCCTGCCTTTAGTAGATCAGTCCTCTTTATAATGACCCTTAGTATATTGAAGACTTTCTGAAATTTCCCTAGCTCTGGCCTGATTCTCCCAAATAGTGCTTTCAGCATACCATTGTAAATACCATTTGCAAAAAATGCTGTTTTACAGGCAACAGTGGAGGAAGTACAAAGTCTTTGCAGCATGCTGTCATGTAGTACAAGCGTCCAAAGCTTTTGTTTTTTGCAAGGAGAGCCACATTGATTAATTTCTAGCAAACTAAACACATTCCTGTAAAAGGCCAGTACACCACTGTATATTTATAAACATATTCCCTCCAATCTAAAGATCCCGTTGCAATTCAGGCATAAGCATAAATTAGCAGGAATTCAGCAGGAGGCTGCTGTTTCAGCCACATGCTGTGATGAATTATTTTGCAATTGGCTTCATAAAATTGTTGTGTTGCAGTTAAAAATTTGCTAGAAACTACTTGTAATGGTAATATTAGTTCACATTTGAGCACTGAAATGTACTTATTTCAAACCAGGGCAGATTGGTGATTCATTGTTTTACAATACTATGAACCAGAGATACTCACACTTGGGCTGTCAAATATTCTGGTGTCATTTGTATGTTTCTCAGTATTTTTCTCAGTTTCAGGGGAATAGATCAGATCATTTAGGTTTTTGAACAGGACTAGTTAGAGCTCCTCCTGTTTATCTCAGTATGTTGACAGTGCAAGTTCTTTTTCAGTGACCTTTTTGCCACTGAATCAATGATAAAATACCTGCCAGATTAGAATTCTTTGGTATTACTCTATGCGGCATCAATGGCTAGTTGTGAAGAAGACATTCTCTAAAATAAAAGCTGTAACTAAAATTTTCTTTATGTTCCCAGAGTGACTCCAGAGCCAATCTTTCCCTCTGGTATTTTGTTTCTTGCCTTCTTGCCAAAGTAATTCTGAATCAAATTATTCCATCAATATTTCTTCCATCTTCCTTCAGTTGGCTGAGCCAACTCTTGTCAACTGGTTAGACCCATTTGCTTTTCTTTCGCTAGCAATAGACATGCACATTTAGTAACTCTCAATGGCAGATTATCCTACACATGCAAGTTGCTCATTTTCTTATGTCAATAACAGGAGAAGTGCCATTAACATGTCATTAATTGTGTATTAATGTCTTTGAAAGAGTCTTTGCCTCTGGCACACTTTCTGTGGTAGCTGCAGCATGGGTTTGACCTATGACTTGATCTGCTTTCCAGGGACCATAAGCACACATACCATGACTGACACTGCACTTACAGTGACTCATGTATTGTTTCCTGGGTCATATTAGTTATATTACGGGTGTGAATATATTATGGGTGTGAATGTTAAGGATATATTACCACCTCCAAAATGGAGTCACTAGTAATAAATTTAAAGTATTCCTCAGGGGTTTCTAGTATAATTATATTTGATCTTTAATTAAAGGCCACCATTACTAGGTGACCAATTTTTGCTGGTCTATTGTTTGGTCTTTTAAGAAAGGCTTCACCATCCTTATGACTGGTGGGTGTGTAACATTAGATTTGTGTCCATCAAAAGGAAATATTTTAAGTTAAACATTTTCCTTCCATTTTTGTTACGCTGATCTCCAAACAAAACTTTGGATACAAACACCCCTGGAAAGTGGAAGGGCTGAAGATCTGAACTTTACAGCTAGCTCCTCTCTCCATAAGTCTGAACCAAAACCCTGCATGTAAAAACTGTCAAACTTCATAATATTCAAACTTCAGATTCACATTTTGCAGCTTCTCCCTATCTCTCTTGGTAATGTGCTTTTGGAAAAGAGGCATGTGATCATTTAAAAATCTTTCAATCTAACTTTTGCAGTTTAAGTAACTCATTGTCAGTAACAATCACAGTTTAGGAGAAGGCTCTTTTCTTCCTTCAGAATCCTTTTGATTATGCTAAAATTGCTAGTGCATAATTTAGCTCTGGGGAAGATAGAATAAGTCTGTAATGAAATGGAGGAAGAAAACAAGTGCACTAAAAGTTTAAGCAATATATTCCTTGAGCTTGATCCCTGCAAGTTTCTGAGTGCTTTCTATTCTTATTGAGGACACTCAACATCTCACAGGATTCGGCTGGTAGATTGGAGCGGGAAGTTCTTTTTTTTTTTTTAATACTTTTTTATTGGTCAGGCTATTCTTTAAAATGATGATCCTGTATAAAAGATATCAGGGAATATGTGAAAATGTCAGTCTGGTATGCTGTGACTCTCTAAAACATGTAATGCAACAGAATGCATACACTTTTCTGTCAAAGAGTAAAGAGAAATATTCTGATGACATGATTGACAATGTCATCAGGAAGAAGTAATTTTATCTTTTTGTTTTAAGAAAACAGAGAGTTAAACTGAAATTAAAGACTGACACACATTAATTAACTAGGAACTGCCAGGCTCACTTACTTTAAGAAAACAAGGAGGTGAGCTTGATTTTAGAAATTCTTTCTGAAACCTGCCAAAAATAAAAGATTTCACTGGTATAAAATTCTGCCACCCAGTGAGAAAAATCATGGCCACATCTTTAAAAAAATTTCCAGGTGTGAATGTAGGGACAGCTGGTTAGTCTTCACAGGAAAAAGTCAGCAAGGAGGCATTATACTTCCTTGAGCAATCTCTCCATATCCCATATTTCCCTGTGTAGATGAACCTGAAGTTCTTCTGCATAAGGCTCAACGTAATTGCAGAATGGCAAGTTGACCCCTGTAATAAAGGTCTGACACAACTGAGTGCTGGTAAGAGACTGGAGGTTGTTTCCTGGCCCTATTTACATGACATAGGTGAGGATTATAAGGGCTATAGCCCAGTCGTGACAGGGCTCAGTATGCACTGATACCAGTTCCTACTGTTACAAAAAAAACACCCTGTTTCTTAACTGTGGTTAGCAAGTTAGAAGAAAGATAGTTCACCACAGTGTTGGGTTATGAATCACCATTGTGTGTGACAGGAAGTACTGAAATAAATGTATCTCCAATAAAGGTTTAATAAGGGCTTTGCAATGTTGTGCATATGCCTTTGTAACAGTTTTTATGTTGCCATAGTGAAGTGGGTTTTTTTTTCCCCTTTCACTAGGTAGAAATTCAAAAGTGCAATATTTTATAGATGATATGCCTTGATTATCTGCTCCCTTACACTCGTGCAAACCAAGTGTAACTTCACTGAAGTCACTAGAGTTACCTTAGTATACAACAACTGCAAGCAAGATCAGAATCAGGCCCTTCATATGTGCCACAAAATCTGCAACCACTTAGGATTCTCATTAAGAAGATAGCATGGTAAGGAGTATTGTATCAAAACCTAAGCAGATAAATATATACCCTCATAATCTATATTTTCAATTTCAAAGTTTGGAATTAATAACAAAATATAGAGATTGATACAAAATCTATTTATAATCTTATAGATGAGTTTTAAGTTCATAGTATTATGTATAATATTTTAGTTTGCATGGGGTACCTCAGGATATATAATAATGAAAAAATACAGGGCTGACATTTTCAGCAGTAAAGCCCAATAGCTGGTACTCTTATCTAAACAGAGAGGCCATCTTAAAAACCCTTTCAGTGAATTACAGCCGACAACAGTACTTGGAAGGCAAAGGAGATCAGAACACACAAGCAATAATTTCTAAGTCAAGGAGAGACAAACTCCACTAATGATATTAACAAACTTCATTGATGCGGAGTTCCCGTATTGTTGATTAAAGCATGCCTGGAATACTTGATCTAATAGGCAGCTGGTACGTCACTGTTTGTATAATTCCAATGATGCAGCTATCTTCATGCTTTGAAGTACTAAAACTTTCTGAAATGTTTTGGTCCATCTCTCTTGATTTAAAAAAGCAGACCTCCTGGTTTAGGACTGAGTTTTTAAATTCACTCAGAAGCTTATGTAGTAAGAATTAAGAATATCCTTTAAAGCTATTAAAAGCTTTGTTTCAACAGTTTGTAGCTTTTTTCCAAGCTAGTTAAAAGATTTTCAAACTTTGTCTTTGTTCCCACCAAACCTTGAAGGCTTAGGGTTTAATTTGAAATATTAAAGTTTCATTTTCCCAGGCTCAGAGACCCCTTGAAGTCTAAGTAATTTGTATGGTAATCAAACTGTCTGGTTTCTGAAGTGACATAATTCCTTTTAACCAAATTAGGAACCTTCTGTTATGATGCCACAAGTTGCATGAAGCTTTTGATTGGCCTTCACCAACTCTTAACATAATTATCTGTCTCAATCAAAGGTGCTCTTGGAGACATTATTTACTTCAATATAAGTCTCTATAAATATCCATGGCATCTTCTTTTTAATTAACTCGTTTGTAAGGACTGCTGATTTACTATGGACTCTTGACTCCTCTCTGTCTGAAACAAGCTTGATAAGACAAAGGCTTCTCAACACCTTGTAAAAGTTCTGTTTTCAATCACTTTTAGGTAAAGCAATTGTTCTTTGATACAACAATTTAATATATAACTTTGCTTACCAGTGCCAGCAAAACTCATGAGCACCATGGCTACACTGGAGATTTTAAATGCAACATTCTTTCATTTTGGATTCCATTGCATGTTTTGCAGGAAGAAAACAGATTGTTCTCACCTGTTGGTTTAAATCAATTTCACTGTATTGAGTCTATAAAAATGTTTATATTTATTGTTGAGATTAGCAACCAACATTAACCATCTAATTAAAAAGATGTTTACTTCTAGAAATACCACAGTACGTATGTCATTGATAAAAAATGCAATATAATGTGCTATTCCTTGCACATTTGTTGCTTATAAAATGAAGGCATCACTAGGATACAGAAAACACGTATGCTTGAAGCTGAAGAAAAGATTGTTTATACTGATATAGTGGTGCTTCTATCCAAGGAAAATTGATCCTTACATAAAGATTACATCTGTAATCCTACTAAAGTCAATGAGATCTTAGGATAGTTGATGCACTCCATACTAGCTATGTAAGTTAAAGCTGCCCAGTATCAGCTGTAACATGTGTTCCTGTCTTTTAAAAAATAGTTTTTGGAAACTTGAATTTAAGAGACAATATAAGCTATTTAAATCAGCTTGTCTAATAGAATTCTATAGAAGGAATATCATTTTCTCTTCAATTGCATAGGTGTTCCTATTTATTTATTTATTTATTTATTTATTTATTTGGGGGAATGCAGTATTTTTTCTGGAATTCTATAGTTTCTGGAGTAACTTCCATAGTACCATACTAAATTTCTGTAGAATCCCGTTTTCATCCTGATCAGAAGCTATATGATCTTTCCATTAGGGGGGTATATAGACAGTATGTGTGTGTAAGAGAATGTGAGAGACAGCTGTTTAATAATCATGAAATCCATTTACACTATCCCTCCTTTATGATATTTACCACTTTTGCTCCTAGTAAATAACACTCTAGTTGTGTCACATTTTAGCCCTGTGTTAACTTTGATCTTTTATGGTATCAGGTGTAGAAGCCTACCGATTTAAATATCTCTAAAACTACTGCAACAAAAATACCAAAATAGATAATCAACAGACAAGTACACCTTAGGGTAAACCTATAATGTGCACAAAACTGTTATTATTGCCCTCACAACCAGTTTTATCTGCTCATATAATATAACAATAACAAAAGCCATGCTAATGCAATAGTAGTTGTAGAGATTTTAAACAAAAGTAAGCCATAAAATTCAGAGGTGATATTCCTATGGCAATTCTAACTCTACCTGTTCAGGGTTCATTTTGTCAAGAGGGTTGCGGAGAGAGAGGAAACCTTGTGTGCCCATCCAGGCTGAGCACAGTAGTACTCCCTGGAGCATAAAGCTTAATAGTTGACTGCTGGCTATTGCTGGAAATGGTGCTAGTCTCCTTGGACGGGGTGGGGAAGAACAGGTAGCACATTCTACACCAAGGGTAGTCAATTATTTTTTGTCAAGATCCAAATTTCTTGGTCAAGGAATAGTTAATGTCCAGACCCGCCCCCAGCTCCCCTACCCTAACTCCCCACCCCACAATTACTCCCTCCAAGCTCCCCGACTGCCTGCCAGCTCTCCGCCTACCCTGCCTGGAGAGTTAGGTGACCTTATTTCCCTAAATTGAAAACAAGATGCATGGGGCTGGCCTGAGCCATTCGCATTGCTGCTCCCCCAAAAAATGTTCCTCCGTTCCCCCAACTGAGCCAAGTAGCAGAGACGGGGCTGGGAGGGAGAAGAATGTGTATGGGCTGGCATCTGGACAACAAAGCATGGTGTGAGTGTGTGTGAGTACTTTTGAGCTTGGAGCCAAGAGGTGAAGCTGTTAGACTATGATTCAGCTAGTGGTGCGATGCCCCTGTGGGGGTTAGGATAGCAGAGGGGCAGAAAAGAGGTTCTGGGTAGTGGGAGGGACCAAAGAGACTTCAGACAGCAGCCCTCGGGAAACGTGGGGAGGCCAGGATGTGGCAGAAGTGGGTGACTGCAGGTGGACTGGAGAGGAAAAGAGGCTGGTTGGCACGGGGGGAGAGAGGGGCTGGAGAAGACTCCAGGGACTGGCCCCGAAGGATGGGGGGTGGGAAGGACATGAGGCCATGGTGGGGGGCTCTGGGGACCACTTGATCCAGCAGCCGGGAAGGCGAAGCAGCCCCATGTAGGGGGTGAAGCGGAGGAGCTCAGCCAGCCGCCCTGCTGCTTCCTCCCTCCCCACACTACATGGACACATGGAGAGTGCCGCTGCCAGGGGAAGTGATGCCTCCTTGCTTCTGGGCATACCCTCCAGAGGGCCTGAAAAAATCGGAGGGGCAAGTAACCCCTCATTCCTTGCCCATGCATTGCCTCTGCCCCCACAGTCCACTGAAAAGTGTCTGGTGGTCCAGATTTGGACCGCAGTTCAACTATTGACTGGCCCTGTTTTACACCCTTTTTAAAGGACACTTACCCAAGGAAGACTTGCTGAGGCATTGCTCCTCTGAACTGGCTCCAAAAGTAGGCTGTGACTTAATGTCACAATTTAGCCTTTGATGTGAATGTTTTACTACTCCAATGTTTCAGGTACATCCACCAGTATAGTACTAGATAGTGAGGTTTGGAGAGCAGCACAACCCGCAGGGATGCATTCTGCTTCATGAAACAGAAAGGAATACACTGCTAAACACCCCTTTAGAGAGTGCCTGTCCTCTCCTAAGTGTCAGTCCTGCTCTGCAAGCCAGTGCCAAGTCAGGAACAGCAAGTTTACAGTCCCACCTCCATCCCACCCCATTTGGTCAAGTAGGTACAGATTAGTTCTTGCACTCTCTAGCGTCCAGGGGCTGAAATTCTTCCTGACCTTTTTGAGGGCTGCACAAGGAGAGGAATATTCTTTTTACGTTGTCTTCCCCCCCCCAGACCCCCCCCCCCGATACACACACACTGTGAACTTGCGCAAGGACCGGAAAAATCAGGCCCATAGTATATCATCATAATAATATAAAGGTTGAACGTTTGTCTTGGGCATGATGTTAAACAGCATCCTCCTCTGCCTTGTGGACACTTCTTGGTTGAAGAAAGGCTAAGGGATCTCACCCTGACAGAAAAGGTGCCCAACTCTTTTTATAAACAGAACTGCTTGCTGGAATATTCAGGACTTGAACCCTGAATATGATTTTGACCTGAATTTGGATTTGAGGAAAATGGCTGTGTTGAGTAACAAACTTGCATGTTTCAGAATTGATATTGCAACTCTTTCGGAAACTTGGTTCTCAGACACAGGCTTCATAAGGGAGGAGGACTACACAATTTACTGGCATGGAAAACCTAAAGGAGTAAGGAAAGAGTATGGTGTAGGTTTTGCTCTCAGAAGTTAACTTAAATCATCGTGCAAAGCTCCGACGGCAATGTCCATACGTATCATGACACTTCGAGTTAGTCTACAGAAGGGATTCATCAACCTCGTCAGTGTCTATGTGCCAACTCTGCAGGCTAGTGATGAGGAGAAGGATAGCTTTTACTAACATCGGAAAGAACTGATTGGCAGGATTCCATGGAAGGAACCCATCCTAGTATTTAGAGACTTCAATGCAAGATTTGGGTCCAATGCTGAGATCTGGCTGGGATTCTGGGTAGGCATGGCGTTGAACATATGAATGACAATGATCAGAGAGTTCTTGAGCTCTGTGCCAGTCAAGGTTTATCTGTGACCAACACATTCTTTGCTGGTAACATTAGAAGAACATTGTTGAGACACCCGAGGTCCAAACACTGGCACCAGCTAGACTTGGTACTGACAAGACATACCATATTTGAAAGGTATCTTGCATACATGATCCTTCTAAAGTGCAAACTGTGACACAGACTACTTTCTTGTCTGCTGCAAAGTGAAATTTCAAGCTAAGAAGATCCACTGTAATAAAACTGCCATACAACCTCGTATTGACTTGTGCTGAATCAATGATCCTTTCAAGAAACTGCTTTTTAATGAAGTAGCAAAGACAGCCAGAATGAATGAAACTGCTTCAGCTACAAGTATGCAAGACAAGTATGTATAATGTGGCAATCAAAAGTTTTGGAAAGAGTACTAAGAAAAAATGTCGACTGGTTCATAGACCATTTGGAGATACTGCTGCCACTCATTGAGAGGAAAAGATCTACCCTCATCACCTACAAGTCTACTCCTACTACTGATTCACTCAACAACCTAAGAGAAGCTTGTAAGGTTGTTCAAATAGCTTCCAGAAGGTGTGCTCAAGAATTTTGACGACAGCGTCCAACAGGCAGCTGATGCAGGTGACAGTAGATGGTTGTATGAGGGTATTAGAAAGGCCATTGGGCTGATAAAGAAAAAGACAGCTCCGCTGCAAGATCTGGATGGCAATATTATAACTGATAAAGGGAAGCAACTGGAGAAGTGGATTGATCACCATGGAATGATATACTCAAGGGAGTCTGTAGTAGACCAACCTGTGTTAGATGAATTGCCGGGGTTTGAAGTTATGCCTTCAATTAATGCCAAACTTACACTAGAGGACCTTGAAGAAAGCATAAATAAGATTCCCAACAACAAAGAACAGGAGTACTTGTTGCACCTTAGAGACTAAGAAATTTATTTGAGCATAAGATTTCATGGGCTACAGCTTATGCTCAAATAAATTTGTTAGTCTCTAAGGTGCCACAAGTACTCCTGGTCTTTTTGTGATTACAGACTAACATGGCTGCTATTCTGAAACCAACAATAAAGGTTCAGGATCTGTCTGTTTACCTGCTGAAATCTAGAAATGTGCAAAGACTTGCTGCAAAGATTACACAAGGCATTGCTACTCTGTTGGAAGAAAGAAACTTTTCTGCAAGATTTTAAGGATGCTTATTTCATCCAACTCTATAAAAACAAAGGAGACAGAAGTAATTGTAATAACCACTGAGGTATATTTCTTCTTAACATAATGGGAAAAAACTTAAGCTGTATTCTTTTATCTAGACTTCAAATTTTAGCTGAGAGAATCTACCCTGAGAGACAGTGTGGCTTCCGCTTGGGTAGATATACCACAGACACGATCTTCTCTGTAAGACAACTGCAGGAAAAGTTCAGAGAGAAGCGTATTCCGCTCTTCATGACTTTTATAGATTTAACAAAAGCCTTTGACATAGTTAGTTGATCAGGGCTTTAACATTGTTCTGAAGAAGCTTGGTTGTCCACATATTTTGCTAAACCCCATGAAGTCCTTACACGATGGCATGAAGGCAACTGTAATGTATGAAAACCAAGAGTCTGACTCATTTAACACCAACAATGGAGTGAAGCAGGGTTGCGTGCTGGCTCCTACATTGGTTAAAACTTCTCATTCCTGCTTCAACATGTGTTCCATAATGTTCGAGGGGTTTTCTATCTTAGCAATAGACATGATGGAGATTTGTTTAACATTGTAAGGTTCAGAACCAAGATGAAGGTGAAGGGACCTGTTGTTTGCAGATGATGCAACTCTTGTGGCTCACAATGATGCCCTACAACATCTTGTTTCCAAGTTCTCTCATTCATGCAAAATCTTTGGGCTAGCAATAATCTTGAAGAAGACTGTTATCATGAATGCACCAAGGCTCTTCAGAACCAGTTCAAGATATCACCTTAGATAGTATTCGTCGAGATCAGTGGTTCCCAAACTTGTTCCGCCGCTTTGTGCAGGGAAAGCCCTTGGCAGGCCGGGCCGGTTTGTTTAACTGCCACGTCCACAGGTTCATCCGATCGTGGCTCCCAGGGGCCGCAGTTCACTGCTCCAAGCCAATGGGAGCGGCTGGAAGTGGCGGCCAGTACGTCCCTTCTCATTTTACTGTTCTCTACTATGCAGATTTCCTAGGTAAATATCCTTAAACTCTGTATATCCAAAAGTACAGGAGGTGCTCAGATATTGCAGTGATGAGTATAAAGAACCTGGATAGAGGCAGAGGTGGAAGGATCAATAGATAGACTTGTGCGTACAAATCGTCTACTGTTGGTGAAGGTTTTGCCAGAAACCTCTGGGCAGGATCCTTCTCTCCAAGATCTCATGGCTTGTCTGACCAATTGCATCATATGATCACTAGTATCCTTTGTACAGAGTGATGTAACCACACATTTTAATGTGTTTTAAACCAGCTAGGTAGGATCTGATCCAAAACCTGTTGAAATCAATAAAAAGACTCCCATTGATGTCAATGTACTTTGGATCGGACCCCTGGCGAGGAGCTGTTTTGCTAGCTGACACATTATTTTTGAGCTGTGTGTTTTCAACCATGGTACTTTCATATGTTCACTTTTTCTTCAAATGACTAAATTGTGAGGATTTCCATTCTTAGTTTAAAAAAAAAAATGGTGTGTAGCAGGCAAGGTGATAGTAAATGCCGTGACTACACTGATGTCTTTACTCTACGATACTTCAAAGTTGACCTTTTCCCCCTGCCACTGTGATTTCATTAGCTTGACCACAATTTTTAATACCATTTCTGTGACTTCAATTGTTTCTTATTTTTGGTTTCTAATTTTTTTTTTTTAAAAAGAGAGAATTATTTTTTCTTACCTTGAGGCTGCATCAAAGATGTGTTTAAAAATAAAAAACACACAAAGATATATCTAATTAATTTTTTGTAAAGATAGAAAGCTAGTTAAACAGAATGTGTAAATACTTTCAACTTTCTCTAAGAGATAAAGCACACATTTTTGAATACTTTGAATTAATTTAAAAGTGGTTTACATGAAAAAACTCAACAAGTAATACAAGCATCTAAGAACATATTACTGTGCTTATCTATATAAATTGCTTATACACCTCTCATCTCACATTGTAGTATTAAAAAAAAAACACCTTTTCTGATAACTACAAACTTGTGATACCTTTGTGTTTTCCTTCACATCAAATGCAGCTATTTCTTTTCTCTTATTTATGCTTTCTCCACCTATAATCTTTATCCAAGTAATCTAAACAATTAGGCTTGATGTAACTCCACTGAAGTTGGATAGACTGTAAGAAAGGCAAAATATGGTTCATGACCTACATCATCTACAAGTAGTCACACATGCAGGTGAAGTGTCCATTAGAGCTTGTGTATGTTGTAATTATTATTAACTGATATTGTCAAAGCACTATTTTGAAGGAATTGTTTTAGGGAACCTGGGCTTCTCCATCCCTGAACCATCTGTTTCTGCATATTCATAGAAGGGCACCATACTGTGAAACAGTCTTTATATATTTTGTTTTGACTCTTAGAAAACATTTCCATCAGTATAAAACATGTTTAATCATCAGAGTAAGACACTCCAGGTCATGTGCTTTGAACACTTCATTTTACCTCATGCCTGATAATGCACCTGAGGGAGCATGGCTTAAGAACTCATTACAACACATGGAATGTCATGTCCTATTGTTCAAATGTGACTGGCTGATGTAGTAAGAGATAACGCTGCAATGCAAAGACATTCAAAAACCAGAGTTCTTTCCTAAAGCAAAGATATTAATTTTTTAAAAGGCTGTGTTGACCTTTTTTTAAAGCCAGATAGCATGGGATCCACTCTCCATAATTGTTTCAATGTCAGGAAACTCCGTCCTTTTGAAAATGTCAAAAACTTAAAATAAGGATAAAGAACGAGGAGTACTTGTGGCACCTTAGAGACTAACAAATTTATTTGAGCATGAGCTTTCGTGGGCTAAAACCCACTTCATCAGATGCATGCAGTGGAAAATACAGTAGGAAGATATATATAGAGAGAGATAGATATATATTGATAATTGATTAGTCGTGTTAGGGTTGGTATGGCAACACCCATTTTTTATGTTCTCTGTGTATATATATCTTCCTACTGTATTTTCCATTCCATGCATCCGATGAAGTGGGTTTTAGTCCATGAAAGCTTATGCCCAAATAAATTTGTTAGTCTCGAAGGTGCCACAAGTACTCCTCGTTCTTTTTGCTGATACAGACTAACATGGCTATCACTCTGAAAGTTTGCTGAACATTGCTGAACATTGTTTCTTCTGATATTTTATATTGCTGAAAGGAAGGTGCCCATTCAAATCTACGAGATGTTTTTCCCTGTGATAAATTGTCACATTTTAAGAGTCTGGGAAGAAGTCCTGATTAATATCATATCACAGTAATAATATTCACTTCTGATATGTTCACATAGCTAAAAATTGGCATTTCTCATTATCAGTAAATGGCTTATTTTAATAGCAGAAGACTGAATCAATATAATAAAGTCTAATACAGTCAGACCAGGTTAATCCTTGCTTTGTTGAATTGTGTATCTACATATCTAGACGATTGTAAATGGTAACCAGGCTGCTGATGTGCCTTTTGCACTGATTAATCTGAAATCCTTCTATTCCGAAGGTAAATCTGCCTTGGATATACCTTTTTCAGAACTGCTAATTGTCTGCTGCTGTTGGTAAGCCGAAAGCTTTTGATTTTAAAAAAAGGGAATGTTTGTCGGGATATTTTATATAATGCATAGCCTTTTGGACAATGCAAAAAAATTAAATATAAACTGCAGGTCTGTTGTAATCATATTACAGTAAAGCAATTGTTCTGCACAGTACAAACATGCTACTAAGTTAGTCCTATATAAATGGGGTAGTGTTTGTCATGGAGAATTTGAGCACCACTTAGCCTTGTTTTCAATCAGATGAAACTACCCATCAGAAAAAAACTACCTTCACAATTGGCACTAAAGCGCCATTGCAGCAAAGCACTTAAGCATATGAGTAGACTCATTGAGTTCAATATGCTCAAAGCTGAACCTGTGGTGATCGGAGCCTAAATTGACAGGTTTCAGAGTAGAATCCGTGTTAGTCTGTATCCACAAAAAGAACAGGAGTACTTGTGGCACCTTAGAGACTAACAAATGTATTTGAGCATAAGCTTTCGTGGGTTACAGCCCACTTAATCAGATGCATAGAATGGAACATATAGCAAGAAATATATATACATACAGAGAACATGAAAAGGTGGAAGTTGCCATACCAATTGTAAGAAGCTAATTAATTAAGATGATGTATTATCAGCAGGAAAAAAAACTTTAACTTGGGCTTGAATAGAGACTTGGAGTGGCTGGGTCATTACACATATTGAATCTATTTCCCCATGTTAAGTATCCTCACACCTTCTTGTCATCTGTCTAAAATGGGCCATCTTGATCATCACTACAAAAGTTTTTTTTCCTCCTGCTGATAATAGCTCATCTTAATTAATTAGCCTCTTCCAGTTGGTCTGGCAACTTCTACCTTTTCATGTTCTCTGTATGTGTATATATTTCTTGCTATATGTTCCATTCTATGCATCTGATGAAATGGGCTGTAGCCAACGAGAGCCTAAATTAGTAGCCTGGTTGATCATCTAGCTCCCATTGAAATCAAAGGAAAGACTGCCATTGATTTCAATAGGTTTTGGAGCAGGTCCTTCATTAGCCGTTAGAAAAGACTAAGGACTGAATAGGGATAAAGACTGATCTGTTCTCTTACCCTAGTGATGGCCCTTTCTGGTCAAAGTTGAGACTAGAGCTGGACAAAAAAATTGGGTTTATGCCACAGAAAATGGAATAAAAATGACTTTTTGTCAGAAACCTGAAAAGCAAGTTTTTGGGCCAAAAACTATTGAAAACTAAAAATTGTTAGACAAACCCTGAAAAGTCTCCATCAAAAAAAAGTTTCAACATAAATTTTCCCACCAACCGGATAACTGCAATATTGCCAACTTCAAGAGATCAAAAATCATGAGTCAGACCCCCCAAATCATGAGATTGGCCTCAAAATTATGACATTTTAACAAAAGATTATATTGTGTTTTTTAGGTCAATCTCTTGATTTTTGAATGCCCCTTGCCCATCCCCAGGGTGTGTGCATGTGACAATCAGGGTTGCCCTCTCTCCCACATGTACTGGATAAGGTGATTTTGGACCCTGCTGCCCTCACATATGCCCACCTCCTGCCCAGCAATTAATCCTGTCCCCCAGTCTATCATCAGTTCTGTCCCCACCCAACCCCCCTCAATTCAGCTCCCGCTTTAATTCAGTCCCCAGCCTCCATCATCACCACCCCATCAGTTCAGCCCTTCCTACCCCATCAATCCCCACCACTCTCAGTTCTCCCTCCCAGCACTCACCCCATCTGCTCAGAACCCACTGTCAATATAAGCCCACCCCACTCCATCAGCTCACCCTCATCACTTCATTTCAGCCCCCCGGCATTCCCCAGACTCACCTCTGCTCCTTAAGACCCTTTCCAGGCCTGGGGGGACTGCAGTGGGGTCCCCTCTCCCACTTCCCAGGCTGGCAGGGGAGCAGCCCTGGCACTGACAGGATTTCTGACAGTAAAATTAAGCCTCACTTTCAGAGCTCTCAAATGTCAGGATTTTTTCTTTTTTTTTTTTCCCTTTCAGTTGATTCAGTTGCTTATTTGAGGCTTCCCTGCTGGGGTGTAGCCACTTGTTAGCTTGGTAGCTTTGTTTATCTGATATGTAAATGAATTCTCAGTGTCTTTCAAAGTACTTTGGAATTAACTGCCTGGTGGAGAAGTCACATTCCTCTGTTTAGGGTGGGGTAACTCCTGTTTGACAGGAAACACATTAGAATGTGCTAAGGCTGAGAAAAATAAATCAATCCTGACATTTGAGAGTTTTATTGGGAGATCATGAGTGAGGCTTAATTTTACTCAGAAATCACGACTCTCCCGATCAATCCATGAGAGTTGGCCTGTCTATATCTGTGCTCTGTCCATGCATCTTCCTCACTCCATGCCTCCTGCACTGGGGCTGGGAATGGTGGGGTGAGACTAGCCCTGCACCACCTGGGGAGTCCCCTGTACTTGGGGAATCTCCATATAGCCATGTAGTTAAGCTGCTTTAAGAATTCTTGGCCCACCAGAGCAGCACAAAGCAGCCTTACCACAGGGTCTTTTTTCCAATCGTTTGGCCAAATGCCTGGAAGTTTTAGTCATTTGGCCAAATTGCTAGCTTTAGTGTGTGACTGTCGCATATAGATGGTATGCAGGGTAGTCATCTATGCCAGGGAATTGTTCGTCTCCACTGATGCTGGTATGGAGCATAGTTTCCCCTTCCATTAGAAAAACTTAGAATTAACAACAACAACAAACCTTAAGAAACAAAATGTGTTTAAATTAAAAGAAGAATTTCATCATTTAGGGTGCTCCAGTAAATTGCTAATCAGTGATTCAAACTCTAAAGAGGAAACTGCTAGTTTTGCGTAAAATACATGAGCTAGTCCTTCCATTCACTGGGGCTTTTTCTTACCCTGCTGATACTTCACAATTTTCATCCTTGTGCCTATTTTAAAGGCTAGACTTTGGTACTTGGGGGAAATAATTCATTGGAGATAATCAGGTTGCAGCATACCCTTGAGATCTGGCACTTGTATTATACCTGCTTCTGATAGAATTTTATTTCAATATACTATCAGAATAGACACATCTCAAGCAAGTAACAAAGCAAGAGTGGGGCATAGCTTAAAGTGACAGGTATAATTTCTATCACAGCCTCAGTAGTGTAAATGAGCTTATTATTTTGAAGACTAGACCAAATCCTAAAATGTTCAGTTGCAATCACTCTATTCAATATATTTTCCTGCTTGAAAACCTGCTCTGAGGAGATCTAAAAAGCTCGAGGGTGCATCACAGTGGAAGCTTCAGCTACATGCAACATTGTCACAGGAGTTTTCATATCTTAAAGTAATAGTTTAACTTTAATATAACTTTATTCTTCAAGCTAGGGGAATTAATGTGATGAACAGAAGTGTTTACGAAGTTCAAGAATGGAACACATGGGGTCAAATTCTAATCTCAAATTACATCACTTCAGATTTGGAGTAACTCCATCGAAGTCAAAAGCATTACTCCAGATGTACAATAGGATAAGTAAAAGGGAAAAAAAATATTGGCCCATATTATACAATTACAGATAATCTTTATCAGTGTTTCTCCACAGAGATCCAAGAAAGCAGAAAGATATTAATGTCTACTTCTCATGCACATATTATGCACTATACAAAGATTCTAGTTCAGTTTTCTCTTTCTCATACACAACTATTAAAATATACTATTAGCTACTTAAAATGAGGTGATTAAGGTGACCAGACACACACAGTGAATGGCAAGTAGCAAAAGCAAAAAGATTTGCAATCCATAGGCTGAATATCATTTGCATCAACTAGTTGATGAAAAAATACATTCATGGGGCCAAACTGTGAACCTCTTGCTCAAACTGGTGAACAGTTACTCAGATGAGTAGCCCATTACATTTAGTGAGACAACTCATCTGAGTAACTACTCCCAACTCCCAAGCTATAACAGGTTCACTGTCTGGCTCATAGAAATCAGGATTGTTTGATGAATGTTTCACAAGGAAAAAGCATGGTTTACATTATTGTAAGTTATCTAATTAAATAACTTCACTAGCTGTACTGTCGAGGAAACAGACCTCTTGGTGAAGATGTAATATGGGGTTATTGCTGGAATATCTAAATAAGGACAAAGGGGCACACTTGAAGGAAGATATAAATCCACATATCTTAGCAAACCAAATGGTCTGTCACAGAATAGTATCTGCTAAACCACGTTCATGATAATGAAAAAGAACAGCTGTTGTCATCAGCTAATCGGCCTTTTTTCAGCATGTTCAAGAGAGTCTTTAAATGCTCACTCCTACAAGCTTTTTCTGTCTACATAATCTGTCAGGCAATGTCACCACTATATCCCAATACCAGTGAATAAAGTCAACTTCAGACAGTGATTACATGTTTACACTGAAATTGTTTCCCCTCAGTAAGCATGAATGTGTACACCTTCATTTTGTCAGCAAAACCTCTGGAAAATCCATAAAGACATATAATTCCTGAAAGTCATCTTAGCATTACCGGTAATATTGTATTTCACTGTGCTCGTATGTCAAGTCAATTTTTGGCACTTCCACGTTAGCTACTAACCATTTAGTTACAAAGCAAAAAAACATGACATGCCTAATGTAATGGGGGGGAAAAAATATACGTTGTAATTACAAAGGGCCAAATACTGAAGTCCTTACTTAGGCAAATTTTTCCTCTTACTCTTGGACTCAGACCAAGCAATGGTAATCCACCCTTTCATGACCTGCATGTATTCATTATTGCAACTCCTTATGCCTAGGAATGAAGCCACACAACCTGGAACAGCTACATGTAGAACAGAATACAGCAGCTCCTCTCCTGAGCAACATACATTGATGTAGGTACTGCACCTCAATAATCTGTTCTCTATACACACTTCCCATTGAATACAAAGTCTGGTTCAAGGTGTCTGCCCTGACACCGAAAGCCCTCCAAAGGACTGACCATAGTTACCTGAAATACCATCTCTTCCTCTGCAAACATGAATCCTATGGCAGCAATATTTCATTGGAACAATGACTGCAGCAGGCAGAACTTACCTATGAGCTGGCCTTAGAATATGGAACACAGTATTAGAAGATGGAAAAATGACCACAGGCCTCACTGCCTTTAGAACTAAATTTAAAACTCATTTCCTCCCTCCCTCCCTCCCTTCCCCGCCCCCCCCCCTCTCTCTCACACACACACACACACACACACACACACACAGGGCAACGAGGAGGGGAGGCGGGGGGGAAGCCGGTACAAATTACCGGGGCCCGGCGGTCCGGAAGGGGGCCCGGAGCCTGTCTTCCCCGGCTTCCCCCTCCTCTTGTCGGCCCTGTTTAGCCTGTCTGCGCTTGCTGGGGGTCCCGAAAAAAAATTTTCACCGGGGCCCGAACCCGCTCTCGGCAGCCCTGCACACACAGAGTGAATTACAATAATTATTGTTACAGGATGAGAAGGGAAAGACAGAGTGAAATTTGTTGCTATATCCGTTTTAAAAGAAACAACTCAGATACTACTTGATCATACAAGAATCTGGACAGATGTTAGTGAGAGTTCTGCCTGAATAAAAGCAGCATGATTACATCCAACGTAATTTATGGGGCTTTAGCTTCCAACTAATCAGTTAGTACAGGTGACAATTATGCAAACATAATAAATGGAAATAATAAATAAGAGGGAGATTCTTCAAAGCATCACAGTGACTGAGGGACACAAGTCCTATTGTCTTTCAAGGACTCGGGCTCCTATATTCCTTAAGCACTTGAAAATCTCCACCTACCTATCTGGTAACCGTTGAAGTCAGTGTAACTATATTGTAGGATACTTATACCCTAAATTAAAACATTTTGAGGGCAAAAGTATTTTAATTAATATCAGTTATGCTACTATTGTGTTATTTAGAAATGGGCAAAAACCAAAATCTTGAATCCAAACCCTTTTGAAATTGAATGAAATTAAAATAATAATATATACCTATCTCCTAGAACTGGAAGGGACCCGGCCTTCACAAGCAGGACCAAGTACTGATTTTGCCCCGGATCCCTAAGTGGCCCCCACAAGGATTGAGCTCACAAGGCTGGGTTTAGTAAGCCAATGCTCAAACCACTGAACTATCCCTCCCCCTATTCAGTTTGAAAATTCAGGAACCACATCTGTTCTTGTCCTTGGTTGGATTCAAAAATAAAGGTCTATTTTAGTGTAAACATCAAGTAAATTTCATAAGAAAATCTTTCTTGTGTTTTTTTATATGTCTAAAATGGCAGAAATCTCATGAGATCAATAGCTCCCAGAAATCTATGCAATTCTGGGCCAAAATCTCACATGACATCTCATTAGGTTTGGGGCATTTCTAACGTATTTGCTGCTGCCAAGTGGTTAGGTACAAAATGTTGATAAAGCTAATTTGACATACCTTTAGTTTCTGAGCAGCTTTATAACTTGGGTTGTCATCTTTTGGTTGTATCCTCAGACAGCTTCCTGCCACATCCATGCACATGTAATTGCCCCATTACATTGCACTCTGCTGGCTTCCTGGAAGAGCATTCACACTCAAGCATTGTAGGAGATGCTTCATATTTTGAGGCTCTCTGCCACAGTCACAGGTATTGGGGCCAGTGATGGAGCCCCACTTAAGCTTGATGACCAACTGACCAAATTCTATGTGACCAGAATACCAGGGGAGCCAGCTGCAGTTACTCAATTAGGGTGAACTGCAAAGAATGGTGCAGACAATCCCCAAAGCTGGTGGATATTTCAATACTTAGATTTACCAAGCCAGCACAAAACTGCTTCTATTATACCTCACTGGTTACTCAGAAGTCAACAACACAGTGTCCTTAATGTAACCCAGCCTCAGACCTCTACCTAGACACCCAAGTCAAAAATGATGAGGATTACTAAAAATCTTATTCATCATATAAAAAAGGTTCTACCAGTCCCAAAGGATTGGACACATTATCTCCCAGGTTAATGAATATTCCCGATCTTACCCAAATACACGCTTAGAGCCAATAATCATAACTAAAATAAAATTTATTAAAAAAGAGAAGAGAGAGAGAATTGGTTAAAAGAACAGTATACATATAGACAGGAGTCAATCTTAAGATTCAGATTCATAGCAGGGATGGAGAGCTTTGTACATGCAAAGAGTTCTTTCAGAAATAGTCCATAGGTTATTGTCCAATGTTTATATTCAAGGTGGTCCAGTCAAAACTGGGATCTCAGTCCTTATGGCTTAGGCTTCCCCTGCATGAAACCTCAAGCAGATCTGAGATGACAGGAACAGGACCCAAGCCATTTCTGATACAGTTTCAGGCCTTCTTGTGACAGCTCGGTGTCCCTTGGTGAACAATAGACACTCATTTCCTAAGCATTGCAGGTAATTATTCACACAGATTAACATAAGGCAATTGCCTGTTTTTCCACCATTCACAGATGATTTCCTGTACATTTCAAAGAGAGATGAATACAGGGACATCCTATGTTTACAGTTCATTTAAATGTTAAGATGTTCTTTTGATCTCTGAATTAACAGAATACAGCATAGACAGGGACTATTTGATTACATTGTTGACTTCCATCAATATATATGTAAATACACAAACACACAAACATTATCTCCCTGTATGTTTTTAAGGGTTGAATTTGAGTCATTTATCCTGCAGGATGCTTAACTCTTTCTGGCCATGCCTCACAATCTATAACAGGAAAATAAATTCTCTGGTATTGATTCATCCTGTAAACAACCATGGAAGGGTAGTATATATTTATACACCACAACATCCATGCATATTCATTTGAATTATTTAATGAATTGTTTAGACTGTACTTGCTGTCAAGAATATTCCCTTTTGGGTTTGTTCTCCAGGTGTACTCTGGCAAACTAGTTTACAGAAACAGCTCACTTTCAGAAAGTGAGTTTCTAAATTATAGTCACACGCACTGAAAACCTGAATCAACTTGGTATTCATCCAGTCAGGATTCACCGATGTCAAATCAAAACAGCTTAAATTTCAAATTTTGAATATCAAGTACTTATTCCAGTATACATCAACAGTAACTCCACTGAAGTCAAAGGGCCTAATTCTCCTCTTACTTTACTCTTGGCTTGCACAAGTGTAATTCCATGAAAGTGTTACCTCTGTACAACAGCTGAGAGATGAAAATCTGATCCAGTAGATTTACAGTAGAATAAATCAGATTAGAGTATAGCCCTTCTAGTCACCTAACTCCCACACTGTATCCCTCTCCCCCTCCTCCTCCCCGCCCCAGGTCTTAGCTTCCTCTCTTTTCCCTAGGAGTCTCCTCAGTTGGGGGGGGTCACACATACACTTGTGCTGCCCCATTACTCTATAATTCTTCTTCCCACTGAGTTAGTTCCTGTCAATATATTTCACCCCATAACCTTCTTTTCTCACTTTAGCCTACAATTGAATCAATACTCTATTCAGTATGGCACCCTTCCTTTCTACCCTCACTTTAGTCTGCAGAAAAATACTTGCATCTTCAGTGCTTTTAAATTTCAGCATATTTTCTTTTGTACTTTACTCTTTCCATACACTATGTCATTTCCCCCTAATTTTCTGTATCAGTCACTGTCCCCAGTTCTGTAAAGTATTTGCTCTTTATTCTGCCTCTCTTTCTATAAAAGTTTTTGTGATCATTTGTATAAAGACTTTACAGGAGAAAAAAAAGCAAACCCTGCTTTATTGTCTCCATCAAAAAGAAACTTGAACATATGCAGAGGTTTATTTCTTTGAAAAATGTGATAAGAGATTATTTCTGCCTATAATTTAATATGGAGAGAGGGCTCACCAAATTTTTCATGAACACTTCAAGGCACAGATCTCCAAACTGTGGTCCGTGGACTATTTGTGATGGTCTACAGAGCAGTCAGGGCCAGTGGCTGAAGCAGGCTACAGTGCAGAGCCATGGTCAAATGGTAAGCAGGTGGTTTGATAACCAGGAAATCAATCACTATTAGAAGCAGTCTGGGGCAATGGTCAGATTTCTCACAGAGATTGGTAGCTGATACATCCAATCTGAGGGGGCAGGTTGGTGAGATAGATAGGCAAGGTCAGGTGAAGGGGCAGTCAGTTGGCAATGGCGTATTGCTCAGACAGCTTCCTCTTCCTGTTAGGATTTATACATTCTCCAGGTATCTAATGGGAAGGCTCTCTGTCCAGCCAATCAGGAGCTTAGAGTATGTGTGTTGTGGAGGTATAGACCCTTAGCACTAAGGCCACTGGTCAAGTGGAATGGGTCAGTGTTTCTGCCATGGCGTGGAAGCTAGGGATACTATCTAGAAACCTGGTGGGCCTGGGTTTGATGCTGGGGTCTTGACATCAGACCTCCCATCCTTGGCGATTTTCCACTCATCCCCTGACCAGATTTTGATTGGGTTGTATGAACCTCTACGATCTAACTTGGTGAACACCTGGGCTCTTCTTACCTAAGCCAGGAACTCTGGGATCAGGGTAGTAAGTATTAATTCTGCACTGTGATTTTATTTAGGGCATTGTAGTCCATACATAGTCTTAAAGAGATGCCTATCTTTTTCACAAAGGGTAGGTCTACACTTACCCGGTAGTTCAGCGGCAAGCAAATCGAACTTCTGGGTTCGACTTATCGCGTCTTGTCTGGACGAGATAAGTCGAACCCGGAAGTGCTCGCCGTCGACTGCGGTACTCCAGCTCGGCGAGAGGAGTACCGCGAAGTCGACGGGGGAGCCTGCCTGCCGTGTCTGGACCGAGGTAAGTTCGAACTAAGGTACTTCGAACTTCAGCTACATTATTCACGTAGATGAAGTTGCGTACCTTAGTTCGAATTGGGGGGTTAGTGTAGACCTGCCCAAAGAGAACAGGGTCCCAGCTAGGTTTTATCTGGTGTTCCACTTTCCTTTCTCCAGATTTTCATGGTTGTAGTCCTTAAGATCAGGTAATTTGGGTGCCAGGTTGTAAGTTGATCAGGCAGTCATATTCCCAGTGTGAGGACAATGTGTCAGTGTTTTGTTTTTTAAACACCTCTGGCACTTCGTGGGGAAAGTGATAGCTGATCCTAGTAGCAGGGAAGCCTGCGCTGTTGCCTGAGCATCTCTCCCTGTTTCCAGAGTTGGTCAAAGCCTCTGACCTGAGGGCTTGAGTTTGGAAGTCAGGAGGCAGTTTTCCCAGCAGAACTCAGAGTTAAATGTCATGGTGTGTTGTTTCCAGGAGATATGTGGATCATGTTTTGCCAATCAGGGCATTCCGAGTACCAAAGGGAAATGTGGAGACCAGATCAGGCTGAATTGGAGGAGCTCCTGGTGCTTCCCAGCCATCACTTCCAAAACTATAGTTTCTTTCTTGATGGGACCAGAGGTGAGCAGCAACCCATCACCTGTCTCAACTAAACCAGAAGAGGACATGTAGTGTATGGGTAGGCTAAGTATTTGAGCCATGGGAGCACCCATGAAGTTATCACCTGCCCCAGAGTCAGTGAGGACCTTCTGGGGGGAAGTACCTGTCCAGATTCCCAAAGCTGGAGTTACAACTAGAGGTGTAGGTATGGGACAACTCTGAGGTGTGGGGCCAGGCACCTGGCATGAGTTGCTGGGGGGTCTTTATACAGGGGGTGTGTGTGTCACAGTATTGCCCAGGCTCAACGCTGTTATGGAGTCTGGATGCGGTTGTTTTCCCAGAGTCCTGTGGTTCAGGAACTTGGCAGGACAGACCGACATCCTGTGGCCCATGCTACCACATTAAAAGCACAAGTTTTCTTGACGTCAGCATGCCCATTCGGAAAGGTCCAGTTGGACTGCATGGGCTTGCGCAAAGGGACCTTTGCAGGGGTTGCTGGCAGGGCCTAGATGTGGGGTGGAATCCCTCTCCTCTCAAGTCACCACTCACTAAGTATAATGTTGATTTCAATGCAAAGCTGAATAAATGTGTCTAGTCCCATGGGAGGCTCCATAGGGCAAGTTCATCTTTTAGTTCCTCATTGAGATCAAGATGGAATTGGTATAGCTGAGCTGGCTCGCTCCAAGCCATATCCACTGCCAGGAATCAGAAATGGGCTTCATATATTGTAGCTGACTCTGAGGCCTGGGGAAGTCTTTGTAAAGCAGCCTCTGTGGTGAGGGTCATTGAAAATTGTCACAAAGGTCATCACAAAGATGTCCCTACTAGCTAGTATGGGATGATCCTGCTCTAGCAGAGGGGGCACCAGGGCCAGGGTCACACCTGTTAAAAGGCTGATGGCTAGTTCCACTTTTGCCTCGTCTGTCCTGTAGTCATTGGGCTTAATAGGAAATAAAGCACTGCTCCACAAAACCTCAAAACTCACCACTAGTCCTGTCATAGCATTCTGATAAAGGTACTGTGTGTTTGGGTTTGGGTTTAGAAGGCAACGTGGGATGTGGGCCCGGGAAATGTGTTCCTGCTTGCAGTTCTGTGAGCTGTTCCTGAAGGGCTGGTTTTCCACCCAAAGCTGGTCCACTGCAGTCTGTAAGGCTTGGTTTTCTGCCTGTTAGGCAAGTTATCTGCTGCCAGGGCTCAGTGTCCCATGGGGTGCCTGTAATGCCATATGAGTGGGTTCCATACCCTTTTAAGATAAAACAAGCATAGGAGGAGACCTAAGAGGTCTGAGCAAACTGAAATGCCCAGTGGTTGAAGTGGGCTAGGGATAGTTCAGAGCCGTAGTCAAGTGGTGTGCAGGTGGTAAGCTATACAGGAGGTCAATTAGTGGCAGTCTGGGGCATTGGTTGGAGTTCTCGCAGGGGTCAGTAGCTGGAAGAAGTGGCTCGGTGGGATAAGTAGGTGACAGCAGATGAGGTGGCAAGATAGGATCAGGAGAGACAGCAGGGTGGCAAGACAAGGCAGTCTAGGCAGCAACCAGTGGGCAATGTCCTCTTGCTGGTCTACACTACGAGTTTAGGTCGAATTTAGCAGCGTTAAATCGAATTAAGCCTGGACACGTCCACACGACAAAGCCCTTTTTTTTGACTTAAAGGGCCCTTTAAACTGGTTTCTTTACTCTACCTCCGACGAGGGGATTAGTGCTAAAATCGGCCTTTGCAGGTCCGATTTAGGGTAGTATGGAAGGAATTCGACGTTATTGGCCTCCGGGAGCTATCCCACAGTGCTTCATTGTGACTGCTCTGGACAGCACTCTCAACTCAGATGCACTGACCAGGTAGACAGGAAAAGCCCTGCGAACTTTTGAATTTCATTTCCTGTTTGCCCAGCGTGAAGAGCACAGGTGACCATGCAGAGCTCATCAGCACAGGTAACCATGATGGAGTCCCAGGATCGCAAAAGAGCTCCAGCATGGACAGAACGGGAGGTACGGGATCTGCTCGCCATATGGGGAGATGAATCAGTGCTAGCTGAACTCCGTAGCAGTAAACGAAATGGCAAAATATTAGAAAAAGTCTCAAAGGCAATGAAGGACAGAGGCCATAACAGGGACGCACAGCAGTGCCACGTGAAAATTAAGGAGCTAAGGCAAGCCTACCATAAAGCCAGAGAGGCAAATGGAAGGTCCGGGGCAGAGCCGCAAACATGCCGCTTCTTCACGGAGCTGCATGCTATGCTAGGGGGTGCAGCCACCACTACCCCAACCGTGTGCTTTGACTCCATTAATGGAGAAGCACGCAACAGGGAAGCGGGTTTGGGGTATGAGGAAGATGATGATGAAGACAATGAAGATAGCTCACAGCAAGGAAGCGGAGGAACTGGTTTCCACAGCAGCCAGGATATGTTTATGACCCTGGACCTGGAACCAGTAACCCCTGAACTCACCCAAGGCGTGCTCCCAGACCCTGAGGGCACACAAGGGACCTCTGGTGAGTGTACCTTTGTAAATATTACACATGGTTTAAAAGCAAGCGTGTTTAATGATTAATGATTAATTTGCCCTGGCAATCGCGGCCAGTACAGCTACTGGAAAAGTCTGTTAACATGTATGGGGATGGAGCGGAAATCCTCCAGGGACATCTCCAGAAAGCTCTCCTTCATGTACTCCCAAAGCCTTTACAAAAGGTTTCTGGGGAGGGCTGCCTTATCCTGTCCGCCATGGTAGGACACTTTACCACACCAAGCCAGTAGCACGTAGTCTGGAATCATTGCATAACAAAGCATGGCAGCATATGGTCCCGGTATTTGCTGGCATGCAGACAACATCCATTCCTTATCTCTCTTTGTTATCCTCAGGAGAGTGATATCATTCAAGATCACCTGGTTGAAATGGGGTGATTTTATTAAGGGGACATTCAGAGGTGCCCGTTCCTGCTCGGCTGAACGGAAATGTTCCCTGCTGTTAGCCACGCGGTGGGGGGAGGGGTGAAGAGATCATCCCAGAGAATTGGGTGTGTGGGGGGGGATAGTTGGGTTTATGCTGCATGTTAACCTGGAAACGGCAGCCCCTCCTTTTACATTGCAAACCCATTTTAAATGGCCAACCCAACGGGTGCTTGGTATGGGAAATGAGGGTGCTACTGTTTGAAACCATTCCCACATGTTAAGAAGATTAAAAAAGCCAAAAGACTGTGGCTTACTATGGCTGCCTGTAAGCCGAAATCTGTTGCCTGGCACTGCGTGAGTGATCTCTCACACCAAACTGGCAGGCCCTCAATATAAGAGGAAAAATGCGACCTCGTAACAAAAGCACATGTGCTGTGTAATGTGAACAGCAAAATTTAACGTGAAAGAGTGTACCCATTGTTCTCTAAAATGTGTCTCCCTTCTCCTCCACCAGCTGCAAATGTTTCTCCTTCACAGAGGCTAGTGAAGATTAGAAGGAGAAAATGGCGGACTTGGGATGATATGTTCTCGGAGCTCCAGATGTTCTCCCACGCTGACAGAGCACAGCAGAATGCATGGAGGCAGTCAATGTCAGAGTGCAAAAAAGCACAATATGAATGAGAGGAGAGGTGGTGGGCTGAATCGCAGGCTGAAGAGAGCAAGTGGCGGGCTGAAGAGGATAGGTGGCGTCAGCTTGCTGACAGAAGGCAAGAGTTGATGCTCCGGCTGCTGGAGCATCAAACTGATATGCTCCAGTGTATGGTTGAGCTGCAGGAAAGGCAGCAGGAGCAGAGACTGCCGCTACAGCCGCTGTGTAACCAACAGCCCTCCTCCCCAAGAGGGAGGGTGGTTAGTTTACAGGGAAGTAGAGTGAACCGGGGGTGGGGGTGTGGAGGGTTCATCAAGGAGAAACAAACAGAAGTTTCACACCGTAGCCTGGCCAGTCACAAAACTCGTTTTCAAAGCTTCTCTGATGCGCACCGCGCCCTGCTGTACTCTTCTAACCACCCTAGTGTCTGGCTGCACGTAATCAGTGGCCAGGCGATTTGCCTTAACCTCCCACCCCGCCATAAATGTCTCCCCCTTACTCTCACAGATATTGTGGAGCGCACAGCAAGCAGCAATAACAATGGGGATATTCTTTTCGCTGACGTCTGAGCGAGTCAATAAGCTGCGCCGGCGTGCTTTTAAACGTCTAAATGCACATTCCACCACCATTCGGCACTTGCTCAGCCTATAGTTGAACAGATCCTGACTACTGTCCAGACTGCCTGTGTACAGCTTCATGAGCCATGGCATTAAGGGGTAGGCTGGGTTCCCAAGGATAACGATAGGCATTTCAACATCCCCAAAGGTTATTTTCTGGTCTGGGAAGAAAGTCTCTTCCTCCAGCTTTTGAAACAGACCAGAGTTCCTGAAGACGCGAGCAACATGTACCTTTCCCGGCCATCCCACGTTGATGTTAATGAAACGTCCCTTGTGATCCACCAGGGCTTGCAGCAGCATTGAGAAGTACCCCTTGCGGTTTATGTACTCAGTGGCTTGGTGCTCCGGTGACAAGATAGAGATATGGGTTCCGTCTATCGCCCCACCACAGTTTGGGAATCCCATTGCTGCAAAGCCATCCACTATGACCTGCACGTTTCCCAGAGTCACTGTCCTTGATATCAGCAGATCTTTGATTGCATTGGCTACTTGGATCACAGCAGCCCCCACAGTAGATTTGCCCACTCCAAATTGATTCCCGACTGACTGGTAGCTGTCTGGCGTTGCAAGCTTCCACAGGGCTATCGCCACTCGCTTCTCAACTGTGAGGGCTGCTCTCATCCTGGTATTCTGGTGCTTCAGGGCAGGGGAAAGCAAGTCACAAAGTTCCATGAAAGTGTCCTTATGCATGCGAAAGTTTCGCAGCTACCGGGAATCGTCCCACACCTGCAACACGATGCGGTCCCACCAGTCTGTGCTTGTTTCCTGGGCCCAGAATCAGCGTTCCACGGCATGAACCTGCCCCAGTAACACCATGATTTGCAGATTGCTGGTGCCTGTACTTTGTGAGAGGTCTATGTCCATGTCAATTTCTTCATCACTCTCGTCGCCGCGCTGCAATCACCTCCTCGGCTGGTTTTGCTTTGGAATGTTCTGGCTCTGCATACACTCCAGGACAATGCGCGTGGTGTTCATAGTGTTCATAATTGCCGCGGTGATCTGAGCGGGCTCCATGATCCCAGTGCTATGGCATCTGGGCTGAAAAAAGGCGCGAAACTATTGTCTGACAGAGGGAGGGAGGGGCGAGTGATGACCTGGCTTACAGGTACAGGAAATTAAAATCAACAAAGGTGGCTGTGCATCAGGGAGAAACACAAACAACTCTCACACAGAATGCCCCCCCCCCAAAGATTGAACTCAAAACCCTGGGTTGAGCAGGCCATTGATTTCACGCAGGGAGGGGGAAGCAAATGAATACAGAACAAAACTGGTCCATCTATTTTTTACATCTTAAGCTGGCAGCAGATGGTGCAGCATGACTGATAGCCATCGGCATCTTCTGGGTGCTTGGCAGAAGATGCTGTACTACGACTGCTAGCCATCATTGTCAAGACGGTTCAATAGGACTGCCGGCAGGACTGAGTCTCCAGGAGACAAAACATGTCTGCCCAGGTGCCTCTGATCGAACTCACCGAGGAATACGACGACGATGGATACCAGTCGTAATACACCATCTACTGCCAAAAGGCAATTAGCTGCTGTTGTGTAGCAATGCAGTAACACGTCTGCCGGCACCCAGATGACATATGATGATGGTGAGCTGAGCTGAGCTGAGCAGGCTCCATGCTTGCCATGGTATGTTGTCTGCACAGGTAACCCAGGTAAAAAGGCGTGAATTGATTGTCTGCTGTTGCTCTGACGGAGGGGGAGGGCCCTGATGACATGAACCCAGAACCTCCCGCGCCACTGTTTTTGCTTCATCAGACATTGGGATCTCAACCCAGAATTCCAATGGGCGGCGGAGACTGCGGGAACTGTGGGATAGCTACCCACAGTGCAACGCTCCGGAAGTCAATGCTAGCCTCGGTACTGTGGACACGGTCCGCCGACTTAATGCACTTAGAGCATTTTATGTGGGGACACACACAATCGACTGTATAAAACCAATTTCTATAAAACCGGCTTCTATAAATTCGACCTAATTTTGTAGTGTAGACATATCCCCAGACAGCTTCCTCTTGCTGTTGGGGTCTTTATATGTTCCAGGTATCCAGTGGGAAGGCTGTCTGTCCAGCCAATCAGGGGCTTGGGGTATAGCTGCTGTAGACCCTTAGTGCTGGTCAGGTCTGGTACTTCAGTGTTACTAATGTGGTACAAAGCCTAGGGATGCTGTCTAGGGTTCTAGGTTTGATACTGAGGTCCTGACAAGAGCACTTGTTGGTGAACTGTAGAAAGCTGGCTGATCACATAGAGGTGGCTTCTTATTTCTAGCTGTTATATTTAGTTAAAAGATGGCTTAAAATGCATTTTATACTTTTACTTTTCTTTTACTTTTATACTTCTATACTTATATTTTTACTTTTACAATTTAAGAAATTGTTGTATTTGCTACATGTATGTTATACAATTGTATCTAGGACAAGATGTGATTCATGCAATCAAGGACTGAAGAAGTGAACTATGAGACAATCTCTCTAGTAAACTGTGGTCCCTGATGCCCTATTAGAAAGGATTTATAGAAAATGTACTATCAGGCAATCAAGTGATTCAGAAAGGTGATTGACTGGTTTAAAAAGGATTCCAAATTTCTCTCTGAACTATTTTTGTACTGTGTACAAATATTTATTACCCTAGGTCTTCTGAGAAAGAGAATGGGAAATATAGCATAATATATACAATTTTTTGCTAAGAATTCATTTCAATGCATAGATTAAAACAAATAAATCTGTATTCAATTTATTGTATTGAAATGTCAGTCTTTAGGATGCTTTTAATGATCTGAAAAGGTATTCTTATTGTCCCGAAACTTAAATTTAGTTAAGTTAAGTAGTCTGCTAAGGTCCAGGTTTTAGGGGAAAAAAATCTCAGTCTTGACTTATGGCTCTCATATTTTGCAGTACTGTAAACTGCTGTCAAGCATCTAAAGTGCTCCCATATTTTTTTTTAAGTCCTAAGTTCTAACAGTAATGAATGCTAATACTCATGTATTCACAAATGTCCATCAGCTGCTTAGGATAAGGTATTTCTACCATGAGATTCTTAAATTTGTTTTACTAGTGTGCTCAGATGTATATTAACACTCAGGACAGATCATAAATTGGTTTTCCATTGCATCTAGAAGAGATTGTCAGTGAATAAAATGTAAATGATATCTGCATTGTTGGGGGATGCTGGGACATGAGTTCTAAAAATAAATCATTTTTAGAGAGTAGATACAACTAGTGAATTTGATTAGCCCATTACCACCACAATTTCAGCAGTTCTGCCACTTGTACACAGACTTGTGGTTTCTTCCAGTGCCTGATGATAAATATGTATAACTGACCTCTATCAGGGAAGTTCAACTGTACTGTCATACTTCTAGCAGCTACACCTGTATTCTCCCTCTGTGGTTCACTCCAGCTCCCAGCCATCTCCTCTCACTGGGGGGAAGGACCCTCTCCTCACTCTCTCCTGACCGTTTTTTTCTAGGCTGTATGGTTCCCTGCCTACACTATGATATCCCCAGCAAGTCAGACTGCCAAAACAGGCCAATGTCTGTGCTTTGCTCTCTCTTTGAATGCTGTGAACAGTGTAATTGTCTTTGTAAGCAAGCAAATTTAATCTTAAGGTGAAAGCATTACAGAAAAAACACATTAAAACAATAAGAAGTCCTACATACATGCTAACAGCTTGCCACAAGATACCCATCAAAGGATTGGGGACCCTTTTGGACAGAAGGTCCTGTCTGTTGGCTGGATCAGAAAGAAGGCCTTGAGTCAGTTTAAACTCAGCCTATTTATCCAAAAGTCCTTTCTGTGTCTGTTGATCCCTGGAGAATCTAATCTGAACTAGTATATCTAAGCCTCATCAGAAAGGAGTGCCTCTCTGGGGGGTTAGCCTGGCTGACTTGCATTAATCATCACCCACTGTTTTTAGTTCTTTGAAGATCTGTAGTAGCCCTACCCCTTGAAGCAGAACTCAGTCATACATAAACCATTCCTTTTAAACAATGGACCCCAATTATACTTCAGGGGGGTTGCAATATTTGTCACAAGAACATCTATAATTAAAGACAGAATCAGAGAAGTTCAATTTTGGATCCCTCCTTCTGGATTCTCTGGATATGCCAGTGGTCAAAAGTGCAATTTCCCTTCTAACTCTGACTACATGTCTATATCATTTTCTCAAATTCAGACTTCAAAACAGTTCTCAATACCTTTGTGATCTCTGGATATGTGAAATGGGCTCTACATGGGGTAAAAAGGCCACTTGGAACTTCAGCTAGTGTCATATGTGGTTGCCTACCTGATAGACAATATTCAAAGACAGTATTATAGAGCAACTCTTGGCAGGTTTTGCTGGCTTCCTATTTATTTCTAGATATCAGTGGCTGTTTCTCCTAGTACTTCAGTGTGAGATCTTCCTGATCCCAATTCCCAATTAATTCTTTAGCCCTCTCAGTTGTTGGGAGGTCTCCCTCATTTTCTTCATACACCTCTTCATTTCACAGCCTCCTTGTGATGCAGCCTTCTCTCTCTCAGCTGTTTTTGTTCATAGATTTGGCAACTGCTCAATATACACTGCTCATCTTCACAGGAATAAGTTTAGTTCAGCACCATCCTGCAACAAAAACATCATGGAAGCATCAGGATATCTGACTGAATGAGGCAAGACCGTATCCCTTTAAATTGTGGACAAATTGAAGAAAGTCCAGAGGAGAGCAACACAAATTATTAAAGGTCAAGAAAACATGACCTGTAATGGAAGATTGAAAAAACTGAGCTTGTTTAGTCTGGAGAAGAGATGCCTGCAGTGAGGGGGGGAGGGTGTTGCAGGGGGACATGTTCATAAAAGGTTGTTTCAAGTTCATAAAAGGTTGTTACAAGCAGGAGAGGAAAAAAATGTTCTCCTTACTCTTTGAGGCTAGGACAAGAAGCAATGGACCCAAATTGCAGCAAGGGCAACTTAGGTTGGACATTAGGAAAGACTTCCTGTCAGGGTAGTTAAGCACTGGAATAAAATTGCCTAGAGAGGTTGTGGAATCTCCTTTGGAGATTTTTAAGATCAGGTTGGTCTAGATAATATTTAGTCCTGCCATGGGTGCAGGGGACTGGACTAGATGACCTCTCAAGATCCCTTCCAGTTCTATGATTCTATAAAATTCAAGAAATTTTGAAATGCAACCAGAGCCTTCCTAGAAGTGCCTGCCTCCACTAGAACTGGCTATTCAGACACATTCAGTTTGTGTTCTCTCATGTCTCCAGGGCGGTGGGTATTGTAGGCCAGGGGAGGCTGTGCCTCCCCAAACAGCCTAGCGGGGCCCTGCCCATGCTCCGCCCCCAAGCTAGGCCCCCTCCTGCAGTTTCCAGTGTTCTGCTCTAGCTGGCTCAGGCTGGCTGGCCTGCCTCCTGCAGGGACTCAGGGCGGCTGGTGCTGTGCTGCCCAGTGCACTGGGGCTGGGGGTGCTGCAGCTGCACCACGTGGGGAACCGGAGCTGGAGACGGCGTGGCTGCCCGGAGCACCGGGGCTGAGGTCTTTCTTCCCGGTCACCCAGAGCTGGGACCAGGAGCCACGGTGGGGGTGCTCTGGGCTCCTGCAGGGAAAGGGGTCAGAAGGGGAGGGGTGGGGCCTTGGGTACAAGGGGAGGAGCTGGGGGCTAGCTTCCCCCAATGGCCAGGTCACCAGCTGGCCATGATGTCCTTTGTCTAGTCTATCCTGCAAACTAGCTAGTGGGAGATGAGAATTCCATTGCAACATTGTTTCTTAGACAACTGCTATAGGTTTGTGTTGCTTAGAAAGCCAAAAGGTCCCTAAAACATTGTCTGATGGTTTCTGATGGGTGAACCTGAATTTTGTTCATATAGTTACATTCAGCCTGATGTATAAAACTGAATCTATCAGATGGTTGTTACTTATCCATCTAGCAACCTGCCGTTAGGCTGAAATGATCCAATGTAGAGTGAACTCAGTCAGATGGGAATGAAACAAAATATTCTATATAAGAAGGCGGCATTTGTATCTGTTAATTGATGAGCTGTTTGTATGACTTTAAACTACTTTGCAGCTAAATGGCAAACTGTAGTGTTTGAATGAGTGCATGCAATACAGTGATATTTAAAGGGTCATCATTCACTTAAAATTTTACTTTTATCTGATTTTTTTTACCAGCTTTTGCTACAATTAACACTTAAGATTACTACAGCTAAAAGAGATTAGAAAAAAATATTTTTCTGCAATGTTGGTGCTTGTGTACTTTGCTCTTTAACAGCAGTTTGAGTTTTGCCTTTTTCCCTGTAAAATCAATTAGGGCCTGAGCCAGCTGCCATAGAAGTCAATGGGAAAAGTCTCATTGATTTCAATAATAGCTGAAAATTCCCTTTTCTAGCTTCACTGCATATTTGTGTCGTCTTTCACACAAGCAACAGGGGAGAGAAAAAATTAAAAAATAGGAAAATGTAATTCTGAATACTTAAAAACCCAGCAAGCAGATTTAGGGATAGGTGCTGGGAATTACTTTTAACTTTTTTTTTTAAAAATGACGGTATTTCAAGTCTGTAGTGTCCCTTTATTTCTCTATTTTGTATCATCTATCTAAGGTACTTATATGGTCTCCCTGACTGTAGTATGTGACTAGTCTTTAATGTATTTATATTCACAACAGCCTGTGAGGTAGCGAAGTGCTATCATCCATATTTTACAGATGGGGAAGTGTGACACAGAGAGACTAAGTGATTTGTCCAGGGTTACACAGGAGGTTTGTGACAGAGCAGTGACAGAACCTGGGTCTCCAGAATCAGAGGCTACAGCTATAACCACTGGGGCTTCCTTCCTTTGTACAATACTGTGTGTGCTTCATCACACGGATACATTATGATCAGCATCCCTGCTTCACATATTTGTTTTATGACATTGAAAAACTGAATGAACAATGACTTGTATTACCTATTCCAAAGGTTGGGGGGGGGGAATGGAATCCCACTGATAGTACTTTTTAAACAGTCTTCATTGGATATGTATTTAGGGCACATCTGTGATAATTATAAAGAAATCTTGTATTGTGAGTGAGACTGACAACAAACTACTTGCTATGGGATTGTTCTTGTATGAAGGACGATCGACAAAACAGGAATTCTGATCCTTCTCCCATTGGAGTCAGTGGGACTTTTGTCAGTGTGTGTAATGACAGCACGAATGGACTCAAAAAGTTGTAATGTACTATACACCTAGTGCAAGTTCCAAATTTGGGGATGTCAAAATTTCTCCTGAGCCATTCAGTATATTTCCAGTCCCACCAGCATGGATTAACTGGTGGCAAGGAAACTAAAACATATAATTAATTTGATATGATTCATTTCTTCAATTTGCAGTTTTTTGATAGAATTTCTCACCCCCATGGAAGTTTCATTCTTTGAGGTGAAATGTTTAAAGATGTCTTCACAACTGTAATAAAAATATTCAAGGTGATGAAAGCCCAGAAATAGGATGAGGTTATTGTCATTATTGCAGAGCTTGCAGGGACAAACCATCTGGCAGAACTGTTAATTTCATAGCAGCATATTCTCTGACTGTGCTAACTTTGTGAAAAGCTTTGAAAGTCAGTACCCATTTATATTCTGAACCACTGTTTGCAAAGGTCACTCTCTAAAGTGTGCACACAAAGGGAGAGAGAATAGATGAAACCTGGATGTTGATTCATATATTAGTCATACATGAAAGGCAATTCAGAATATCATGGGGGGAAATGTAGCTTCTACTCAGTAATTCATTAAGAGACACTGAGCTCTAGCTCTTGACGATTCCTTTAAATGAGCCTGAGAATCAAGTAACATTTCATCTTGGAATTATTGACACCTTTCGTTATTCAGTATAGAATATTATTTTTCAGTTACAAATATTAGGTCTGATTCTCCAGTGCCTAGCACCTTACATAGTCATTTATTCCAGTGCAAAATGGATGCAAAACATTACCGGATCAAATTAATACTATTTTATACAATTTTTACACTGCCGTAAGTGACTACACAACCAGAACCAGTTGATTTTTTTCCCCCTGCACTGTTCATCAAAACTAGAAGATATGGTATCTTCTCAAATTCTTTTCCTTTCTCGTAAGTACCTCTCTCTCCAGTCTCAGTTGAAATATTGTCATTCATTTTCATAGGCAAACACTTTCTTCTGCAATACAAATTAGACAAATTTCAAATGTTCACAAAATTTGATGAAAACTCTTGATCTGCAGGCATACATTTATGTGTGAAATTCCTAATTTTCACCTCAGCTACATTTATAGGGTAGTTGTTATTTCTGCTAGCAGATGGATGCAGAGGAGTAAAATCTTTGTAGTGTTTCTGTAGATTTTATATCTATGGCCCTTATACTTCAAGTGTCCACTTATGATGATCCATTTACAGGACTGAGGCCTCGGTATATACAGGAAACAGGTTTTACAAAAGTAAATGGAAAAGGTCATGGAAAAGTTTGCGCACATATAGTATTCAACAGCACTTTTCTTCAAATGCATATGAAAATGGGCATACTTAATCAAAAGGGGTAGATTTCTATTTGTAGGAGTGTTTCATTTAAAGCTTTCAGGGAATAAAAGTTTAGAGAAAACACCTATTGAAGTATCATATTTTTACCCTTTGATTTTATGTATAGTGCTTTTGAGTGCACACACAAATATAAAGTGCATCCAGATTTTTTCTCTATGTTCTATTTCCAGTTGTATGGAGTTTACAGCAATCACTTGTAGACAGAGTGATATCTCCAGTTCTTATATCTATCACATCAAGTGTTTCCGATATTGATTGAGTAAATGTAACGTTTGTGAAAGATTCCAGATTGACAGCTCTAGAGATTGAAAGGCTCTTTTTAATCCACAAAACAGGTACAATACGTGCAGTAGCAAGGTCAGCAGCATTACACAGACTTACAAATGGGCCTAACCTAACCTGTGTCTGCACTCAGTGAGTCAGAGGGAGACGTGGGCAGGATAAAGGGGAGTACGCATCATCTCCCTCTGGCATAATGAGAATTTGCCAAAATGTACAAGGCAGCCTGGGGCTATATTATTGTAGTGGTGGAGTGACCCACCACTGGGCAGTTGGAATCAAGAGGCAGCCCTGGTACCATGGTTCCAATGGAACCCCATTTCCAGGGAGTGGAGAGGGTGCCTGAGGGACTGCTGGGGGTCCAAGCTGATGCAGAGACAGAGGTAGGTAATTACACTAATCAGATGACAAATTAAGAGGATTTAGTATATAAATATCTCATGACTTCCATGTTTTTAATAAATAACAGTTTAAGATATTTAGCATTGCCATCATTTCCAATACAGTTCAGTTTCTGCATGGATAGGCATTCCATGATTTATCAAAGCAAAGTGACCGGTTATTTCTACTCACTAGCTAATAATAAATGTTATAAAAAGAAGCAAGAGGAACCATTGTGTGAGCCATATTCACAACCTAAATTTTCTAATTCTTGAAATTAATTCAAGAATGGAGATACTAGAATAATGACATGATCCTAGTTTTCAATACCCTTTCACTGTGGTGCAACAACACCACACCTAGTAAAAACTGTTGCTAAAATCACATCTTCACCCATGTAAGCTTGTGTCAAGCAATTTAAAATTTAAAAGCAAACATTGTTACATGTATATTATATGCAATTTAATATTGCATAGGGACATGGGAGATATATCTTTATATGCCACATTTATGTCATACTTTAATTGCTCAATCAAACACAATTTAGAACTAAACATTTGTCATGTATTGGTATAATTATTCTGTGTCTTTGGAGAACCAGTGATCTATAGAATTTAGAGGTTAATCAGTATTTTACTACTTGACACTAGTCAAATTTAGTTCAGTTAAACAGAAATTATGCTAATTACTGTCTTGATTAAGCAGTGGTTATTTCCATATTACCATTCACTATCAGTAGGCTAAATCAGTTTCCCAGGAGACAGCTGAATAAAGCAGCTGTACTGACACAGCATGCCCCAATTAAATAGTGTATACTTTAATAATATATTTACATAAAACCTTTAATGCTGATACAAATGACTGCACTGCACCTTTAAAAGGGGGATATTGTCCGGTTGGTCGAGGGAAAGGGAAGAGTACTCTACATGGGGAAAGGGGGGGAGCCCAGAAAGGTTAGAAGCTGTTGCAAAAGGGGGGAATGGGTCAGTGTAGTAATGCTGACTCATCCTCTGGGAAGGGTTGAGAAGGAGCAAGCCCAAGTGGGAGAAACCCCTTTCCATGGAGCTAGCAAGGCAGCTCCCATCCTCTCTCCCCTTTAGGTGGCAAAATATCAGGTTTGGTCAGGACCTGCTGTGGGCATTGCGCTAGGCGACCCCTTTAAAAGGGGCTGGGAAGGAATTATTCCCTCACCACCAGATTGGCCTAGGCGGAGGAGTGGCTTTTCCCCTTCCCCACAGCAAGTTCAGGGAGGGTTTTGTAGACGTGAGGCATGAAGGGAGGTAGGCTATATGTGCAACTCATTATGTAAGTGTGGGGCAGATGTCTAGTGCAGGTACTCCATAGGGAAGCTATAGAGTGACCGGATAAATGGCCTGGTAAAGGACTTAAAGAGGAGGTGTAGATAAAGGAATGGAATGGGAGGAGGATTCAGGGCTCCTATGAATGATATGGCAGGCAGATAACCCCCCTTTCTTATAGCCCACCTTAACCCTCTTATCTTGGGGGGCGGATAGTAAGGTCCCAACAATGGGCTGCCTTGGGGACCTGGATGGAAAAAGAGGGGGGACTGGCGGAAGTCACCCAGGTAGTTATTGAATGAACATGGAGTTACCTGCACTGTCCGCTTTATCTGCTGGGTAGTCCTGGACATCTAATAACAAAGTTGTGGCCTGATTAAAACCATATCAAGAGTCTTCTGTCTTTCTTTTGATATTGCCAGACAATTACACACATGTAGCAGTCCCTAGGGTGCATGGCAGCATATAGCCAATGCATGTCTTTGCATGATAGTGAGAGGAAAGAAAATTTTGTAGGGCAAACCACTACTCTTATTAAATATATCCTGGGCTCTCCACATGAGCAAAAGGACTTTCAGTTTTTAAGATCTTGTCTGAATAATCTACAACATAACTCCTGCCTGGAACTCAATCTATCTACCTTGAGGAAGGAGGGTTGAAGCAGCCATGTGTAAACCTGAACCTGTGACTCCAAGGAGACTAAATATTTAAAAACCCTGGTGCTTAGTTCACTAAGCTAACCCTTCCACTAGCGTGTAAAAGCATCATTGCTCTTGTATATTGTGCCTTATCTCTCATTTTATTCCTGCTTGTTTCTCTCTTTCTAGAAAATGCCTTTCCTATAATCTCTTAATATTTTTTCTTAAAGAATATAGAGACAGCATATCCCACCCAACTCTGGGGTCTGTAAATGGTACTACTACTTGGATACACGGATGGATTTTTATGCTCCAATCTGCTCATAATAGAGCAGGGTAAAAAAAAAACAACATTTCCACAAATTTTAATAATGGAAAGATTTTTTCTAGTTTTAATTCAAAAGTTTCCCCACAAAATTGTATGGCTGGCCAGAAAAAATAACCACATCAGATCAGTTTTGTTGAATAATGCATTCAATTTTTCCTCAAACAATATTTTAAAAGAAAAAGTTCTGAGCAGCTGTAGCACCTCTTGATAATAAAGAAGCAACACCTTACATATTCAAAGCAGGGTCCAAATATGAATTAATTAATCCTCACATCTGTCCTCCCCCATTAAATTAAAAGAATATTATAATTCAGTATGTTTTACATCCTTTAGAGTCTGACAGTCTTATGAATAAAACCTTGCTCACCCAAATGTAAGTGGAATAGGGTGAAATTCAGCCCTGTACAGTCAGCAAAAATCCTGGGTATAAGCAGATCATACATAAAGGTTTTACTAGGGCAGTCCTGGGACGTTGGATGATGCCTCTGTGTTCTAAGAACTTTGTTTTTTGTGTATTTGTTTTGTTGGTTTGCGTGGATAAACCATTTCTTTGATCATATCATTCAGGCTTTTCAAAACTACAAAATGCTTGTTGCTGAAGTATTGCTACACCAAATATAGAATGTTTTTGTATGCCACTGTTTCATTCTCATCACACAATGCTTGTTTTTCACACTAAGCATTATTCAGGGTCCAAGCTTGTTATAACTTGTCAGGCCACGACATATCAATAAGAGTCCAATGCGTTGAGGGCAAAGTTTAGTCAGTGGAAACCCCCAGCTTGTGGCCTTTTTGGGGAAGGGAGGGTTGTTTTCTTGGCAATCCCTCTGTCCCTCACTTCCCTCCTCTCTATGGTCATCAGAACCAAAGAAAGTAAGGAAGACAGGAACAGAAGAGCTTGCCTGAATAATCTACAGCATAATCCCTGTATGGAATTCAGTCTATCTACCTTGAGGAAGGAGGGCTGAAGCAACCATGTGTAAACCTAAACATGTGACTCCAAGAAGACCAAATATTTCAAAACAGAGGAAGGCAACAACCTCAGCCTTTCTTTGGTCTGTTTTAGGGTGACCAGATCACTGACGGGAAATATCGGGACGCGGGGGGGGGGGGGGGAAGGGGGAAAAATCGGGGGGGGGGGGGGGGGGAGGACGGAGCAAAAAAAAAGTAAAAAAAAAGCTGTTTTGCAGATGCTGGCCGCGCCGTGGCTGCTGCCCCTCCCCCACCCCCCCCAGGGCACATGTGGCACATCCCGCCGCCCCACGGGGAAGGAGCCGCTGGAGTGAGAGGCGCGGGGCTCCGGACCCCGGCAGCAGCGGGGTAGAGCGATTCAGGGCCGCGCGAGTGGGCACATAAAGTTTATCGGCTGGTTGGGGGGGACCCCAGCTGGCTCCTTGCCCTGCCCTGTAGGGGGGTAGCATCCCCGCCCCGTGTCAGCATGTCCCGCCAGCCACCGCAGGCCAGGTAAGGAACCGAGTCCCCTCTGCCCCCGGCTCCTCAGCTGAGTGGCATTCCTCCTCCTTCCTCCCACGCTTGCTGTTGGAATGCCGGCGCAAGCCTGGACGGAGGGAGTGGTGGCCGGCTTCCAGTTCCTGCGGCTTGTGAGTATGGGCACCGGGCGGGCAAGGGGGGCTGGCAAGGGGGCTGCTCCTCCAGGAGGGTGACGGGGGGGCTCAGCTGAGGAGCCAGGACGAGGGGGGAGAGGGCGACTCGGCTCCTTACCTGGCCTGTGGCGGCCGGCACAACATGCTGGCGCGGGGCGGGGAGCCGGCCGGGGTCCTGTCCAAGCTGATAAACTTTACATGGCCACTCGTGCAGCCCCGAGCCACTCTCCCCCGCCACTGCTGGGGTCCGGAGCCACCCCGTCTACCTCCTGGGGGAGCAGCCCCCTTGCCAGCCCCCCTTCCCCGCCCAGTGCCCCTACTCACCAGCTCCAGGAACTGGAAGCCGGCCACCATCCCCTCCCTCCAGGCTTGCCGCCACTACAGCAACAAGCCTGGGAGGGAGGAGGAGTGCCACATGCATGGGGAAGAGGCGGGGCCAGGGCGGGGATTTGGGGAGGGAGCCAATGGGGGTTGGAGGGGGCGGAGTCAGGGTAGCGGGGGCAAGAGCCCTTCCGGGAGGGCAAAATTGCTTGTTTGTCCAGTGTCCCGACTGCACATTGGTCGAGACGCGGGACAAACAAGAAAATATCGGGACAGTCCCGATAAAATCGGGACGTCTGGTCACCCTAGTCTGTTCACCAGCTCCAGGTGGAACTTTTCTGATGCAGGCCAAGCATATCAAAGCAGACAGGATGCGGAACATAAGAGCAGCCATACTGGGTCAAACCAAAGGTCCATCTAGCCTAGTATCCTGTCTTCTGACAGTGGCCAATACCAAGTGCTTCAGAGAGAATGAACAGAACAGGTAATCATCAAGTGATCCATCCCTTGTAACCCATTCCCAGCTTCTGGCAAACAGAGTCAAGGGATACCATCCCTGTACTTCCTGGCTAATAGCCATTGACGGACCTATCCTCCATGAACTGATCTAGTTCTTTTTTTAATCCTGTTATAGTCTTGGCCTTTGCAACATCCTCTGGTAAAGAGTTCCACAGACTGACTGTGCATTGTGTGAAAAAATGCTTCCTTTGTTTGTTTTAAACCTGCTGCCTATTATTTTCATTTGGTGGCCCCTAGTTCTTGTGTTATGAGAAGGAGTAAATAACACTTCCTTATTTACTTTCTCTACACAAGTCATGATTTTATATACCTCTATCATATCCCCCCTTAGTCGTCTCTTTTCCTAGCTGAAAAGTCCCAGTCTTATTAATCTCTTCTCATATGGAAGCTGTTCCATATCCCTAATCATTTTTATTGCCCTTTTCTGAACCTTTTCCAATTCCAATATATATGTTTTTTTGAGATGAGGCGACCACATCTGCACACAGTATTCAAGATGTAGGCATATCATGGATTTATATAGAGGCAATACGATATTTTCTGTTTTATTATCTATTCCTTTCTTAAGGATTCCCAACATTCTGTTCACTTTTTTGACTGTCACGGCACATTGAGTGGATGTTTTCAAAGAACTATCCACAATGACTCCAAGATCTCTTTCTTGAGTGGTAACAGCTAATTTAGACCCCATCATTTTATATGTATAGTTGGGATTATATTTTCCAATGTGCATTACTTTGCATTTATCAACATTGAATTTCATCTGCCATTTTTTTGCTCAGTCGCCCAATTTTGAGAGATTATTTTGTAGCTCTTTGCAGTCTGCCTCCGATTTAACTATTTTGGAACCCTCAAACCTTCTCCAGTCTAAAAAGGTTATTAGAAAGCTATTTGTTAATTTTGAAAATATGGTCACATTACCATATAGGCACTACTGAAGTATCCCTTAAAACCTATTTTGAGAGTTTAAGTGAGGCATAAGGCTACTCATGCTATCCCTCTGCACAGATTGGCAATGTCACCCTAATAGTGTAAAGAGGTAGGAATGCAAAGAAAGCAAACGGTTGGGTTTTATTCAAAATCATATATGTTTTTCTCGCTCTCTCTCCCTGTATTCACCCAGCTCTATTCACCATACATGGATAATTTTTGCATATTATTGATGTTGCTTTAAAAGTCTCTTGTTGATTTGGAATTTGCTACTTTGCCGGTTTTTTGGAGACCTCCTATATTGTAATATTGGGGTACCTAAAGGAATGAAGCAAGATCACATTGTCAAACAATCCAAAAATTCACAGTTTCAATTCCCATTCCCCTCTGTGTCAAAGCACACACACTTGCAAAACAGCTAATAGAAGGGGGAAAGCTCATTACACTATGAACAGCTGACCTGGCCCCACGAAAAATCCAGGGTCTTGTGGAAGGCAGAAACCCTCACTCTCTTAAACACAAATATATGTGTTTGCACTTTTTCTAGAAGTCAACATCACACTAAAAAGTATTGTTTGCAATATCTTCTCTCTACTCCAGGTTGGCTTGTGTGGAGTGGAGGACGGGGGGCTGGGAAGTGAGAAGCTGATCCTCGTTTTGTCCATAAATAAGCAAAAACTGGGAGGGCAAGGATGAGCCAGCCACCCTTCATAAGGAATAGAGTTACAGGGCTCGTGATGGCTACCCCTTGTATAGGTGAGAAATGCTGGAGGTCACTCAAAGAGAAATAGCTTTGACAACAACAAACAACAAGAAGGTCAGGGAAAGTGTGGAACCCTCACTGAATGGGGGAGGCAACATAGTGACAGATGATGTGGAAAAAGCTGAAGTAATGCTTTTTTTGCCTTGGTCTTCACAGACAAGGTCAGCTCCCAGACTGCTGCACTGGGCAACATAGTATGGGGAGGAGATGAGCAGCCCTCAGTAGTGAAAGAACAGGTTAAGGACTGTTTAGAAAAGCTGGACGTGCACAAGTCCATGTGTCCAGATCTAATGCATCTGAGGGTGCTGAGGGATTTGGCTGATGTGATTGCAGAGTGATTGGCCATTATCTTTGAAAACTTGTGGCGATCGGGGGAGGTCCCGGATGATTGGAAAAAGGCAAATATAGTGCCCATATTTTAAAAAGGGAAGAAAGAGAACCCGGGGAACTACAAACCGGTCAGCCTCACTTCAGTCCCCGGCAAAATCATGGAGCAGGTCCTCAAGGATCCATTTTGAAGCACTTGGAGGAGAGGAAGGTGATCAGGAACAGTCGACATGGATTCACCAAGGGCAAGTCATGCCTGACCAACCTGATTGCCTTCTATGATGAGATAAGTGGCAGATATGGGGAAAGTGGTGGATGTGATATATCTTGACTTTAGCAAAGCTTTTGATATGGTCTCCCACAGCATTCTTGCCAGCAAGTTAAAAAAGTATGGATTGGATGAATGGACTATAAGTGGATAGAAAGCTGGCTAGATTGTCGGGGTCAATGGGTAATGATCGATGTCTAGTTGGCAGCTGGTATCAAGGGGAGTGCCCCAGGGGTCGGTCCTGGGGCCTTTTTTGTTCAACATCTTTATTAATGATCTGGATGATGAGATTAATTGCACCCTCAGCAAGTTCACAGATGACACTAAGCTGGGGGGAGAGGTAGATACGCTGGAGGGTTGGGATAGGATCCAGAGTGACGTAGACAAATTGGAAGATTGGGCCAAAAGAAATCTGATGAGGTTCAACAAGGACAAGTGCAGAGTCCTACACTTAGGAAGGAAGAATCCCATGCACTGCTACAGGCTGGGGACCAACTGGCTAAGCAGCAGTTCAGCAGAAAAAGACCTGGGAATTACAGTGGATGAGAAGCTGGATATGACTCAGCAGTGTGCCCTCGTTGCCAAGAAGTCCAATGGCATATTGGGCTGCATTAGTAGGAGCATTGCCAGCAGATCAAGGGAAGTGATTATTCCCCTCTATTTGGCACTGGTGAGGCCACACCTGGAGTATTGTGTCCAGTTTTGGTCCCCCCACTACAGAAGGGATGTGGACAAATTGGAGAGAGTCCAGCGGAGGGCAACAAAAATGATTAGGGGGCTGGGGCACATGACTTACAAGGAGAGACTGAGGGAACTGGGGTTATTTAATCTGCAGAAGAGAAGAGTGAGGGGGGATTTAAACGGATATAAACTGTTCAGGAAGGACAGGCAGGGCAGAAAAGGTGGGGGAGTTGCGTTGTATGTAAGAGAGGAGTATGACTGCTCAGAGCTCCGGTATGATACTGCAGAAAAACCTGAGAGTCTCTGGATAAAGTTGAGAAGTGGGAGCAACAAGGGTGATGTTGTGGTTGGAGTCTGCTATAGACCACCAGACCAGGGGGATGAGGTGGACGAGGCTTTCTTCTGGCAACTAGCAGAAATTGCTAGATCACAGGCCCTGGTTCTCATGGGAGACTTTAATCACCCTGATATCTGCTGGGAGAGCAATACAGCGGTGCACAGGCAATCCAGGAAATTTTTGGAAAGTGTAGGGGACAATTTCCTGGTGCAAGTGCTGGAGGAACCAACTAGGGGCAAAGCTTTTCTTGACCTGCTGCTCACAAACAGGGAAGAACTAGTAGGGGAAGCAAAAGTGGATGGGAACCTGGGAGGCAGTGACCATGAGATGGTCGAGTTCAGGATCCTGACACAAGGAAGAAAGGAGAGCAGCAGAATACGGACCCTGGACTTCAGAAAAGCAGACTTTGACTCCCTCAGGGAACAGATGGGCAGGATCCCCTGGGAGAATAACATGAAGGGCAAAGGGGTCCAGGAGAGCTGGCTGTATTTTAAAGAATCCTTATTGAGGTTGCAGGAACAAACCATCCCGATGTGTAGAAAGAATAGTAAATATGGCAGGCGACCAGCTTGGCTAAACAGTGAAATCCTTGCTGATCTTAAATGCAAAAAAGAGGCTTATAAGAAGTGGAAGATTGGACAAATGACCAGGGAGGAGTATAAAAATATTGCTCAGGCGTGCAGGAGTGAAATCAGGAAGGCCAAATCACACTTGGAGTTGCAGTTAGCAAGAGATGTTAAGAGTAACAAGAAGGGTTTCTTCAGGTATGTTAGCAACAAGAAGAAAATCAAGGAAAGTGTGGGCCCCTTACTGAATGAGGGAGGCAACCTAGTGACAGAGGATGTGGAAAAAGCTAATGTACTCAATGATTTTTTTGCCTCTGTCTTCACGCACAAGGTCAGCTCCCAGATTGCTGCACTGGGCAGTACAGCATGGGGAGAAGGTAACCAACCCTCTGTGGAGAAAGAAGTGGTTCAGGACTATTTAGAAAAACTGGACGTGCACAAGTCCATGGGGCCGGATGCGCTACATCCGAGGGTGCTAAAAGAGTTGGCAGGTGAGATTGCAGAGCCATTAGCCATTATTTTTGAAAACTCATGGCGATCGGGGGAGGTCCCAGATGACTGGAAAAAGGCTAATGTAGTGCCCATCTTTAAAAAAGGGAAGAAGGAGGATCCGGGGAACTACAGGCCAGTCAGCCTCACCTCAGTCCCTGGAAAAATCATGGAGCAGGTCCTCAAGGAATCAATTATGAAACATTTAGAGGAGAGGAAAGTGATCAGGAACAGTCAGCATGGATTCACGAAGGGGAAGTCGTGCCTGACTAACCTAATTGCCTTCTATGATGAGATAACTGGCTCTGTGGATGAGGGGAAAGCAGTGGATGTGTTATTTCTTGACTTTAGCAAAGCTTTTGATACGGTTTCCCACAGTATTCTAGCCACCAAGTTAAAGAAGTATGGGCTGGATGAATGGACTGTAAGGTGGATAGAAAGCTGGCTAGATCGTCGGGCTCAACGGGTAGTGATCAATGGCTCCATGTCTAGTTGGCAGCCGGTTTCAAGTGGAGTGCCCCAAGGGTCGGTCCTGGGGCCGGTTTTGTTTAATATCTTTATTAATGATCTGGAGGATGGTGTGGACTGCACTCTCAGCAAGTTTGCAGATGACACTAAACTAGGAGGCGTGGTAGATACACTAGAGGGTAGGGATCGGATACAGAGGGACCTAGACAAATTAGAGGATTGGGCAGAAAAATACCTGATGAGGTTCAACAAGGACAAGTGCAGAGTCCTGCACTTAGGACGGAAGAATCCCATGCACTGCTACAGACTAGGGACCGAATGGCTAGGTAGCAGTTCTGCTGAAAAGGACCTAGGGGTCACAGTGGACGAGAAGCTGGATATGAGTCAACAGTGTGCTCTTGTTGCCAAGAAGGCTAACGGCATTTTAGGCTGTATAAGTAGGGGCATTGCCAGCAGATCGAGGAACGTGATCGTTCCCCTTTATTCGACATTGGTGAGGCCTCATCTGGAATACTGTGTCCAGTTTTGGGCCCCACACTACAAGAAGGATGTGGAAAAATTGGAAAGAGTCCAGCGGAGGGCAACAAAAATGATTAGGGGTCTGGAGCACATGACTTATGAGGAGAGGCTGAGAGAACTGGGATTGTTTAGTCTCCAGAAGAGAAGAATGAGGGGGGATTTGATAGCAGCCTTCAACTACCTGAAGGGGGGTTCCAAAGAGGATGGAGCTCGGCTGTTCTCAGTGGTGGCAGATGACAGAACAAGGAGCAATGGTCTCAAGTTGCAGTGGGGGAGGTCCAGGTTGGATATCAGGAAAAACTATTTCACTAGGAGGGTGGTGAAACACTGGAATGCGTTACCTAGGGAGGTGGTGGAGTCTCCTTCCTTGGAGGTTTTTAAGGCCCGGCTTGACAAAGCCCTGGCTGGGATGATTTAGCTGGGAATTGGTCCTGCTTTGAGCAGGGGGTTGGACTAGATGACCTCTTGAGGTCCCTTCCAACTCTGATATTCTATGATTCTATGATTCTATGATTTGATAGCAGCCTTCAACTACCTGAAGGGGGTTCCATAGAGGATGGAGCTAGGCTGTTCTCAGTGGTGGCAGATGACAGAACAAGAAGCAGTTGCAGTGGGGGAGGTCTAGGTTGGATATTAGGAAACACTATTTCACTAGGAGGGTGGTGAAGCACTAGAATGGGTTACCTAGGGAGGTGGTGGAATCTCCATCCTTAGAGGTTTTTAAGGCCTGGCTTGACAAAGCCTTGGCTGGGTTGATTTAGTTTGTGTTGGTTCTGCTTTGAGCAGGGGATTGGACTAGATGACCTCCTGAGGTCTCTTCCAACCCTAATATTCTATGATTCTATGATTCAGAAAGTAGGTCCTCAAGAATGCCTCCAGACTAGTCTTGGAGAAGCCAACCCCCAGTTGATTTTGCCGTGGTTAGATGCAGGTGTAGGCCTCCTTCTGAACATATTGGATTGACTACAAATTTCTGTGACACTTTCTTGAGGTGCCCAGGAAAGTGAGTCACCTTATTACCCACCTGCCTCCAGCTAGAGGAAGAATTGCTTGTGCTTTACTAGGTATCAGCTCCCTGACACCAACTGCCTGTTAGCCACCCAATCAATCTCCTCAGGGCAATGCTAGCCCGCACTCTGCTTTGCAGGTTAATAATAGGTGCACTCCATTCCCCAAACCTCTTTGAAGCATTCCTTTGTGATATCCAACCCCTGTCACAGAAATACTAGCTTTGCTATCCCCAAGGGGACAGTGTTCATACTAGCTTCTTTGATTCAACTGAGGATCAGCTCCTCTATAACAGCAGGGAACTGGGATATATTAAAGTGAAAATAATCATACATTTACTATCAATGATTAAAATTTAAGAGATACTGAGTACGGCCAGTAAGGGAAACAGAAAGATAACATATAAAATAAAATCATAACAGACTTTCTAGAGATTAAACTTTTAATTTAACTGGCTAACCTCCTGTCTAAAACAGGCTTAATCTAAAACTAAAGCTCAAAGTCTTCCTTCATCAGGGACTGGGGTGCACCTAATGTTACTTTGCACAGCCTAGTGAGGGCTAGCATTGCCCTGAGGAGACTTTTTGTGTGGCTAACAGACTGGTGGCATCAGGGAGCTGACACCCAGTTAAGCCCAAGCAATTCTTCCTATTAGAGGAAGGAGGGGGGCGGGGGGAACAAGGTAATTCAAAGTCCTGGACACCTTCAGAAAGTGTCTCAGTAGGTAGGGAGGAGAGCTGCAGTTATGTGTGCAGGGATGGCAAGATTCATGGTGCCTTTCTCAGAGAAGGAATTTGTGTTGAGGAACCAGCTATTCAGGACTTACTGAGAAGAATGAGGAAGAGGTGCATGAACCCTCAAAACATTTTGACAATTCAGATAAGTTCATAATAAGCACTAATATTTTTGGATGCAAAACTGAACCATAACCAACCTGTGCCCCTTTGGAGTTCAGTGAGCATTAGTTATAGTCATTTTTTTGCTTTGATTTTTAAGTGGTTAAATTAATTATTATAAAACTGCTGTAGTTTGATAGATTTATAACAAAATTATGGGGTTTCTAATGTAGTCCTTAGCCCCCTGTGGGGTTGTCCTTGTAAATAAGTATTTTTCTTGGCAAAATTTACTTACCTTGTGCAAATGGAATGATTTGTTGGCTTCTAAATTGGTTTTCCCTCCTACTGCCACCCACTTTGCATGTTTACAGCAAGGCTTGGCTCTTTACTGAAGCAAAAATATACTGGTGGCTGCTAAAATCAATTATTAAAATATTGCTTTTTCGAGTGGACTCTGTAAAAGGTAGCCATAGACTGTATAGTACAGCTATGGATTGTATGATAGATATTGCAACCATATGCGGTATCTTTGGGGGAAGTTGTTGTATTATATTTATGTATCACTGTAGGTCAGGGACTGCATGTATGATTGTGTTCTACTCCATGGAGGAGGGTTACCACAGCGCCTTCAGAGACTAAATAAATATGGACCTGATCAATCAATGTAAAGACTCCTACTGACTTCAGTGGGCTTTGGATCAAGCCCTCTAAATATCATGAAAAATTAGGGCCAATTCAGGTAAGCTTAATTTTAAATGTGTGCTTATGTCCTATTGGCTTCAATAGAATTTATGAATGTGCTTTACGAATGCTCTTCCTGAGTATGGACATGTTCCTGAACCAGAGCTGTAGTTGGGAGAGTAATGATTCTCATCATCCTGAAGACATTAACTAAAGCCCTGATCCTGCAAATACGTACAGCTGTATTTAACTTTATGCACAAGGAGTCTCTTTGACTACTAATGTGTTAAGCTGAGCATGTGCATAAATGTCTGCAAGGACATACATTGTGGTGGAATAACAATGACCTGTAAAACTGATCAATGTCTTATGTTCATTTTGTACACACAAGATTTAAAATTCTTTTAACAAGATGACACGGACTAATACGATATTTAAGGAAAAATCAGCGACTAGATTCTGTGCTTCACCACCTTTGTGCTTGTGAATTCTGGGCAGCTCCAAGGGCCACACTGGCCCCCAGAGTTAGTCTGATTTATGGTAACCTCCCAATGTCTACCTATTGGCTGCTCTGCAGCTCAAAATTGCAGGATTGTAGAGCACTCTTCCACTCCCCCTCCCACCCTTAGCTTGCTCCACAATGTCTCAACAGGAGTATAAAAAAACCCCAGATGCTCTAACTTAATTAGTCTTACTTATGCCTACACCAGCCACCTAGGTCACTCATGAACAATAGTGATATGATCCTTCAAACTGCTCAAAGAAGAGTAGAATTTACTATTCTGAGTCATGTGTGCTTTGGTGAGTCAGCATGCGCACTCTGTCTTTAGTATTAGATCTTTTTGGGTAACAGATGGAGACAGTGATTTTGAATTTATCACTCTGGCTAATGTTGTCTGACATGGCTTTATAAACTTGAAGACTGCTTGGAAAAAATGTATTCAAGTGCCAGGTTTGGGAAACAATAAAAAGCAATTCTCCCTCAATAATTCTGTTCTTCCGTTGCAAAGGCAACTTTTGCCATAATAGCTTCAGTGGAAAGAAAAGAAATCTCGTCCTTACTTTTCTGCATTATCCTGAAAACAATTTAGACAATTTTGAATCCACTGTAGTATGCGCTGTAGAATGTCTGTCAACTGAAGCGCTAGCACAGTCAGCTTTACCACCTCCATCGGAATTAAAGCACAAAACAACCATAAAAAACGGCAGTTGTTGATTTGTGACTCTCCTGCCTGAAGGTGTAGATATGTGTTAATGCATTTTGAGACTATGCTGTTTCCAGGTATATAGTCAAACTGCTGAAAATATTCTGGCAAGTAAATAGGAGAAAATAATCCAAGTGTTTATAAAGGAGATGCATATAGAAACAGTTCGTCATGAGGCTGGGCCTGTTCTTTACAGACTTGCACATTTTGTAGTCCTTTTCAGCTGTCCAAAATTAATACCAAGTGAGTCTATATCAGAAAGATAGCCTTTTACATCCACCTTGCACAGGTGTAAATGATTGCACGAGATGCAAACCAGTGAAGAATCAGGCTCTACTTTTCCTGCTTTCCCGTATCATTTAAGTTTGTGCCATTTAAGTTTGTGCAGAAATTGGTGGCAGAGGTTCTGTCTCCCCGGTCTATTCAGAGTGTGTCACCAGAGAAAATATTTTCTGGACAGGAGTGCTGCTGTGGAACATGCAGTGCATAGTCAGAACCTTCCTATAGTGCTAGTTGGCAAAGTTAGCTAGTTCCTCCCTAACTGTGTCTGTTTGCTTACAACATTTTCACCACCTGCAAAATGGTAGTAAATTACATAGCAACCTGATTGTATTGTATCTCTCTCTCTCTCTCTCTCTCTCTCTATAAGACTAGCATGATGAATGAACTGGATAAAGGTTCCTGCAGATAGCCTGCCTGATGAGTAAAGAATAATTAAGGTTGAGAAGAATATTACAGAACTTTAAATTATCCTTCAGCCGCTATTATCTTATGTTGTTGGGACTGGTGCTGGACTCACCTTCCTAGCTGTGTTATCAACTGACAGTGTTCTGCAGGCATCATGACAGGAGTGAGTTTTAAGGAGAGGTTTGAATTTGAAAGAGGGTAAGGTAGTAGATTTACAAGTTTTTTGAGAGGTGGTTGTGCCACATATAGAAGGTGGCTTACAAGAAAGTATGGGGGTGCTTATGGGACAGATGGACTAATGAACAGTGAAGGCTGGAGACACAAAAATTGATCACACAATAAGGTAAGATTCATGCTCGATTACAATTGCTGGGTTTTGGATACTTTTTCTTCATAGTAATTGAGACACCTTCTATATTTATAATCCATTACTCTATGCTGAGAAATAATATTGAAGTATCTCTTTTACCTGTTACATCTCTGGAAGTGTATTGAGTAAATAGATATTCTCATCACAGTGATTAAACAATATGCCCACAAACAGAGACAGATGACATGGGACAGATCTCTTTGTTGTAATATTAATATCTTACACTTAAATGCTGTGAAGTGGTGTCTTTGATCTAGAAGGATTTCAAGCATTTTTCAACCTCCATATAGGGTTGATTTATCCACCAAAGAAATGCAGCAACTTCTGAGATGGAAGATAGCAGCTGTTAAAACAGCATCAGCAAGAGTGAACAATAGGAAATGAAGGAGAATATTGTAAGTAGTGCTAGTCAGGAAAACTTTAATGGAATCATTTTCCATCCCATTTTGACATTTTCAGAATGAAGTGTTTTGATTTGTCATTGTAAAATGACTTTTTGTTTTAAAAATTATTTTTATTTTATTATAATTATCATTATACTAATATATCATAATATAATATACAATAAAAGTGAAATTGATTTTTTTTGTCAAAATGAAGCATTTCAAACAACCAAAACAATTTGGGGGGAGAGGGATTTTCTTTCATGGAGAATTTTGAAATTTGTGGATTTCATTCTTAATTAGATTGAAAACAAATGTTGAAATTTCAAAATCCTTTGTTAAACAAAATTCCTGTCCACTGCACATCTTTAACTATAACTCATCTATTGGAAAATATATAGGGGGTCATGAGTAAATAAATAATAATAATTAATAATAAATATTTTAATAATAATAACCCAAACCAAAATTTGGTGACGACACAAGGTTTAATGTTATCACTTCGAAGAAAAACATCAGTTATACTTGTACCACCCATCCTAATGATGGCCCTTTTAATAACATAGTACTAACCATGGATGAAATTTTTTAACCAAAACTTTTTTTGGCAAAAAAATGCAGATTCCGTTACACAGAAACATTTCACGAATTCATATAGATTTCACCAAATTGTTTTGGTTAAAAAAAATCTGGAAAAAAAATCAAAAAGTTTCATTTTGACATTTTCAGAATGAAACATTTTTGGGGTTTTTTGGGGGGGAGAGGTTTTTGGTTTCAAAACAACATTTCGCTTCCAAATGTCCTTTTCTTTTTTAATCAAAATAATTTCAAATGGTAAACATTAAAACAAAATATTTATATTTTGTCAAAACAAAATGTTTCATTCAATCTGAAAAATGTTTTAATGTATATATTTTGATTCACAAACATTTTCAAAAATATTGTTTGTGGTTCAACACAATTTTTTTCCCATTTTTTTTTTCAGAATTGCAAGCAAACAGAAAAATCTGTTATTTGCCCAGCTATAGACAGCACCCACTGTCACTTCCAGGGCCACTGTTACAATACTAACTCATCAGAGTACCAAAATGGCTTTTTGCATTATCTAATAATTCCTTGAAGCTCTCCCATTAAAATACTGTACAGGCTTAATCCTGTTTACTCCATGAGTTCTGACAAGGTCAAAAGGGAAGCTAATATGTTTATAATTTTCCTATTCCCATTACTTATTGAAAATATAACATGACAAGTAATCTAGGATACCACGAATGCTGCCTTAGAAGTATCAGTAGGACCTCATTAAGGTAATAGTTAAATGCATCAGAAGTATTTATGGAGTTGTTCTCACAACACCCCTGTGAAAGAATGAACAACTATTATTCCATTTTACAGGTGGGGTAGTGAGGCACAGAAAAATTAAGTGATTTGCCCAAGGTCACAACAGGGAAACTGTAGCAGAGCTGGAAATTGAATTCAGGTCTCCTGAGTCACAGTCTAGTTCCTTAACCAGAGGTTGCTGAATTTTCCAAGTACTTTTGTGTAGTACATATCTCAGAAGAGACTGTTGGACAGGGAGCTCCTCAAAGACCATTTTTCAAAGGAAAACTTGTCATTTGTAATCAAGTCTCCTTCATACTTTTGGAAAGATACAATGCACTCAAATCTACCCAGATTATTAACCTATTAGAAGGATGCAACTTTGTAAAATTATAAAGCTATTTTGGAGCATTGAGACTGTCTAAGCCCTGACAGTTTGATGTGAACTGTATTTGTTTTTAAAATTATAGCAATTTAAGATTGTCTAAAAAAGATATGCTAACTGACAATTTAGAATGAAAAAACAGTTAGAGTTCCTGGGATGATGGGAACCAGTAACATCTTAATATACCTTGCTCTCAGGAGGAGATCTGACTAAGATCTCAAGGGGAAGAAGGAAATTAACAGCCTAAGAAATACTTTAAAAAAGAGGATGTTTACTCAGGGCTGGTCTACACTGAAAAGCAACATTGGCATAGCTACATCTCTCAGCAGTGTGACGAATCCACACCTCTGAGAGAAGAAGTTAAGTCAACCTAACCCCCGCTGTAGACAGAACTAGGTCAATGGACGATTTTTTCTTTTGACCTGCTTCTCAGAGAAGTGAATTACCTACAGCAACAAGGGAACCTCTCCCGTCGCTGTAGTAAGTGTCTATACTGAAGCACTAAAAACCATACAACTGCAGCCTGCAACTGTGCTGCTGTCGGGGGCAGCCCCAGGCACCGGCACAGCAAGTGCATGCCTGGGGCGGCAAGCCGCGGGGGGGCGGTGTGCCGGTCGTCGTGAGGGCGGCAGTCAGGCAGCCTTCAGCGGCGTTTCTGCGGGAGGTCCGCTGGTCCCGCGGCTTCGGCGGCAATTCAGCGGTGGGTACGTCGAAGGCGCAGGACCAGCAGATCACCCGCAGAAACCCCGCCGTAGGCTGCCTGCTGCCGTGCTTGGGGCGGCAAAAAAACATCAAGCCGCCCCTGGCTGCTGTAGCATTTTAAGGGTAGACAGAGCCTCAGACAGAAGGGTAAGGAAGAAGATCCTTTGGAAGAAACAAACAGGACTATGTATGATAACATGAACAAGATACCGTTTCATTTATGCCAGCAAGTCTACACAAGACAGTTGGAGCACAACCCATTAAAGCAGTCCATAGTTCACACCCCTCTGATTTGCACTGTGGCATCATTTAGACAAGCCCCTAGTTAGGTAAGCTTAGCACACTGTGAGAGGAGTTATAGTTTTGTTACATTTAGATAACTCTCTTACCTGTTATAGCCTCTTATATAATGGAAGAGGGATGTAATGATTATTAGTGCTGGACGATAGTGGAAATAGAGAGAGCATGGGCGAAGATTATCAAAAGTGACTAGTGATTTTCAATGCCTCCTTTTCTGAAGACACCAGGAAGGGGCCTGATTTCCATAAATTGAGTGCTGTGAACCTCTGAACTTACACTCCTTTATTTAGGAACCTAAATGTAGCTTTACGTTGCTAACACCAAAGTACTGGCCAACTATATTTATTAATATAACCAGTTCAGTACAAAGATAGTGGAGGCTTGCCCTAACAGTACGACCAGAGATTCTCATGTTGGAGAAGGGAGCCTTAAATGGTGTTCTGCCAGCATAATTTCCTCTGTGCTATTCAATCCCCACCCCCCACCTCCCTTCTATATAGGTAGGATTCCTGAGCAGGTAGGGACTATTGGGAATGAAAACAGCTGGGAAAAGATGATGAATTCTGACAATCCCTGACCAGCAGAGAGTGCCCTAGCATATCACTATAATCAACATAATTTAGGCCTGGTCAATACTACAAAATTAGGTCTGTGTAAATTGCCTCGTGTTGACCTATTTGTACATGTGTCTATGCTCAAATTTGTCTCCTACTGAGGTAAGAGTCCTGTTATGGTGATACAGTAACACCACCACCCAGAATGGCATTGAGTCACGGTCAACATATTGTGGTCGATGCAATATGAGTACAGACCCTGAGTGACTTATGCTGACCCTAACAGTGCTCCAGCGACGGTTCCACAATGCCTGACAATGACCCCTCTGGTAGCAATTGTGAACTCCCCTGCCCAAAGGTCATAGAGACCAGAAACCACACTCCCACTCCTTTTAAAAGCCCTGCCTATTTTTGAAATGCCCTTTCCTGATTGCCTAGTTTGGTGAGTACACCTAGCAGCTCTCCCATGTTGTGTGCAACTGCCTATCTGACCATGCTAGCAACACCCTCTAGACATGCTCCTGGGTGGAGTAAACAGGAGGTATTGGATCTCCTTGGCCTGTGGCAAGAAAAGATTGTACAAGCACAGTTATGGACCAGGCATAGAAATGATTACACAGGAGATGTAGGCAAAAGGGCATGACAGGGCTCAGCAGCAGTGCTGCATGAAAGTGAAGAAACTGTGGCAGGCATACCATAAAGCTAGGGAGACAAACAGTCGATCTGGGGCCAAGTCTAAGACCTGGCACTTTTACAATAAGTGGCATGTCATACTTGGAGGAGACACAATCACCACCCTAAAGTCCTCCATGATACCTTGGTGGACCTAGAGACAGAGACCCTTGCTGCGAACAGTGGGGAGAAGGAGGGACACACAGCGGTTGGTGGGAGGGGGGGAAATCCTACTATGCCACAAGCAAGGATCTTTTCAAAACTCCACTCCTGTCTAACGCATCCTGCTAACTGAGCACAGATGAGCCCAATGCAGGGGAAAGAACCTTGGGTAAGTGGGTGCATGCATTCTCCCTTACAATGTTTAGTTGTGAAGACAGTGTCCAGCCCAGCTGTCCAGCCCAGCTCCAGGTTAGCAGGACACAGGTTTCTGCTTTTCATTGTTTTACTCATCCAAGAAGAGATAGAGGTACAAGAAAGTTAGAGGTAGAGTTGTCATCTGCTTTTCATTACCCTATAGGGTTAGGCAAGGGGAGTATGAGGCTATATGAAGCAGTTTGTTTATGTACATAGGGACGTCCCTTGTATCTTCCTGAGACATCTTGATGAAACTTTCTTGGAGGTGCTCTTCAATCCTTTCCAGACATTTCTAGGGATGGCAGCCTTATTTCTTCCTCCACAGTAGGACACTTTCCCATGCCAGCAGTGATGACTTCAGCAGGCACCATTGCAATGAACGGGCTAGCAGCATACAGGCACAGGTGACTTTGGGATGCTGGCAGCTGTTGTACTCTCTGTGCCTTTGTTACCATCAGGAGTGAGATATCAGCTAAAATCACTACCTCCTGTGGAAAAGAGTGCCAGTACTCAGTGTCACCACCCTGTACTCATACCCATGGACATAAGGGCCAAAACTGTATTGTTTTACCCAACCAAATAATTCCATCCTCATTTCCTCCCATGCCCCACCCTCACTCCTGGCTGCAGCTGGAGAACGATGCTTTACAGAGGAGCTCCAAAGCTGAAGTGTCAATAATAGGGCTGTCAAGCGATTAAAAACATTAATCGGGATTAATCGCACTGTTAAACAATAATAGAATACCATGTGGCCCGACTCAGTGACAACAGATGGACTGCAACTATATCTGAGTGGTATCCATGAGAACTGAAACGGCCACGCAGTTGGCCTCCAAAGAGGTGGGATGATTTCTTAACAAGGAGATATGGACAAACATGGCGAAGGATGGCCAGAGTGAGAGAAGATGTGTTATGATCGGCTCAGTCTTAACTGATGAAGGACCAACAGTCTGCGCAGCAGTCTACGCACAGAATACCATTTATTTAAATATTTTTGGGTGTTTTCTACATCTTCAAATATATTGATTTCAATTACAACACAGAATGCAAAGTGTACAGTGCTCACTTTATATTTATTTTTGATTACAAGTATTTGCACTGTAAAAAACAAAAGAAATAGTATTTTTAATTCACCTAATACAAGTACTGTAGTGCAATCTCTTTATCATGAAAGTTGAACTTACAAATGTAGAATTATGTACAAAAAACTGCATTAAAAATAAAACAATGTAAAATTTTAGAGCCTGCAAGTCCATTCAGTCCTACTTCATGTTCAGCCAATTGCTCAGACAAACAAGTTTGTTTACATTTTCAGGAGATAATGCTTCCTGCTTCTTGTTTACAATATCACCTGAAAGTGAGAACTGGTGTTCTCATGGCACTGTTGTAGCCGGCATCACAAAATATTTATGTGCCAGATGCGCTAAAGATTCATATGTACTTTCATGTTTCAACCACCATACCAGGGGGACATGCATACTCGCTGATGACGGGTTCTGTTCAATAACAATCCAAAACAATGCAGATCTGAGTCAGATGCCACCAGCAGAATGTTGATTTTCCTTTTTGGTGGTTTGGTTTCTATAGTTTCTGCATCGGAGTGTTGCTCTTTTAAGACTTCGAAAGCATGCTCCACACCTCATCCCTCTCAGATTTTGGAAGGCCCTTCAGATTCTCAAACCTTAGGTCAAGTGCTATAGTTATCTTCAGAAATCTCACATTGGTATCTTCTTTGCCTTTTGTGAAATCTGTGGTGAAAGTGTTCTTAAAATGAATAACATGTGGTGGGTCATCATTGGAGACTGCTATAACATGAAATATATGGCAGAATGCAGGTACAACAGATTAGGGGATATACAGTTATTCACCAAGGAGTTCAGTCACAAATTTAATTAATGCATTATTTTTTAACGAGCCTCATCAGCATGAAAGCATGTCCTCTGGAATGGTGGCTGAAGCATGAAGGGGTATACGAATGTTTAGCATACCTGGCACGTAAATACCTTGCAATGCCGGCTACAAAAGTACTATGCAAATACCTGTCCTCACTTTCTGATGACATTGTAAATAAGAAGCGGGCAGCATTATCTCCTGTAAATGTAAACAAACTTGTTTGTCTTAGCGATTGGCTGAATAAGAAGTAGGACTGAGTGGACTTGTGGGCTCTGAAGTTTTACATTGTTTTGTTTTTGACTGCAGTTTTGTAACAAAAAAAAATCTACATTTGTAAGTTGCACATTCACAACAAAGAGATTGCACTACAGTACTTGCATGAGGTGAATTGAAAACTACTATTTCTTTTGTTTATCATTTTTACAGTGCAACTGTTTGTAATCAACATAAGAATGGCTATACCGGGTCAGACCAAAGGTCCATCCAGCCCAGTATCCTATCTGCCAACAGTGGCCAATGCCAGGTGTCCCAGAGGGAGTGAACTTAACAGGTAATGATCAAGTGATCTCTCTCCTGCCATCCATCTCCACGCTCTGACAAACAGAGGCTAGGGACCCCATTCCTTACCCATCTTGGCTAATAGCCATTAGTGGACTTAACCTCCATGAATTTATCTAGTTCCTTTTTAAACTCTGTTATAGTCCTAGCCTTCACAACCTCCTCAGGCAAGGAGTTCTACAGGTTAACTGTGCACTGTGTGAAGAAGAACTTTCTTTTATTTGTTTTAAACCTGCTGACCATCAATTTCATTTGGTGGCACCTAGTCCTTATATTATGGGAACAAGTAAATAACTTTTCCTTATTCACTTTCTCCACACCATTCATGATTTTACACACCTCTATCATAGCCCTCCTTAGTCTCCTCTTTTCCAAGCTGAAAAGTCCTAGCCTCTTTAATCTCTCCTCATATGGGACCCATTCCAAACCCCTAATAATTTTAGTTGCCCTTCTCTGAACCTTTTCTAATGCAAGTATATCTTTTTTGAGATGAGGAGACCACATCTGTATGTAGTATTCAAGCTGTGGGTATACTATGGATTTATATAAGGGCAATAAGATATTCTCCATCTTATTCTCTATCCCTTTTTAATGATTCCTAACATCCTGTTTGCTTTTTTGACTGCCGCTGCACACAGAACTATCCACGATGACTCCATGATCTCTTTACTGATTAGTTGTAGCTAAATTAGCCCCCATCATATTGTACGTATAGTTGGGGTTATTTTTTCCAATGT